>NC_052354.1:1047290-1054624 GCF_009727055.1 Benincasa hispida
TGACTCCCTATACCTGGTATAAACCCTTTGCCACAAGTCGAGCCTTGAAGGTTTGCACTTCAATCAGCACCCCGTTTACGCTTGTAGGTCCATTTACAACCTTAGGTCTTACCCCATCAGGCTGATCTACAAGATCCATACTGAGTTGAAGTACATCGACTCCATCTCGAGATCTATGCCTTGACCCATTCATCCCGTCAACATCCTTCATTGCCTTCTGATAAGACAACGGTTCCTAAACGTCGCATCTTGTACCAAAACTAGAATTTCTGTGAAACCAGATAGCGAAGGGGCGGTTCTCTACCTCCACTGTTCAAGGTTCCTCAACTCTTGAGTGGAACCGACCTACTAAATGAACTACCATCAACAACCTTGCTGATGAAGCAAGATTTTCAACAACTCTTGTACCTTTGGGTAGTTACAAAGAGGCATAACCTCGACCGTGTTCCAACTTCTTGGGATTCGCCTCAAGCACATTGTGAGGGCAACCCCAAATGTGGAAGTGACATTTAAACTAGCTTTATGCCCGTTCCACAACTCCAAAGGTGTTCTCACAACACTCTTGGAAGGAACACAGTTGAGTATGTATACCGTAGTTTCCACTGCAAAACCCCAAAACAAATCCGGTAAGGAAGCATAACTCATCATTGAACGAACCATATCCAACAAGGTTCTATTTCTCATCTCTGCTACACCATTCTGCTGAGGTGTACTCAATGCTGAGAGTTGGGAAACGATTCCATGTTATATCACATAGTCCTAGAATACCAAGTCTAAAAACTCACCACCTCGATCTGATCAAAGTGTTTTAAACCGTCTATCCAATGCGTTTTCAACTTTAGCCTTGAACTCTTTGAACTTTTCAAAGGATTTAGACTTCTATTGCATTGGATAAACATACCCATACCTAGAGTAATCATCAGCAAAACTGATAAAATACTTATAGCCACCTTGGGCTCGCACATTCATAGGACCACAAAGGTCAGAATGTACTAACTCAAGAGGCTCTTTGGCTTGATAACCTTTTCCAGTAAAAGGTCTTTTAGTCATCTTACCCTCAAGGCAAGATTCGCACACCGGTAAAAAATTTTCTTCTAACTCACTTAGAAGTCCATTCTTCACCAATCCCTCAAGTTTGTTCTTTGGCTTGATTCGCACACCGGTTATGTAGATGCAGACTATGAAGGGGGCTTAGACAAAAGACATTCAGTATCAAGCTATGTTTTCCTTTTGGGGGAACAATTTGATCAATTGGAAAGCTATTTTGTAGCCTGTTATTGCCCTTTCCACAACAGAGACTGAGTTCATCGCATTGTCTAAGGCTATGAAGGAAGGTTTGTGGCTGAAAAGTTTACTAAACGATTTCAACGTAACACAAACAAAAATCAGAATCTATTGTGATAACCAGAGCACAATATACCTATATAAGAATCAGTAGTTTCAAAGCAGAACCAAGCACATTGATTTTAAATATCATTTCATCAGACAAGATTTTGAGAAAGGGAAAGTCGAGATAGTGAGGATTCATACCTCTGATAATGCAGCTGATATGCTAACTAAAACTATTCCATTAAACAAGCTTGGCAGATGCTTGGACCTTCTCGGGTTTGAGTTACTTGAAAAAGGTTAGCTCAAGTCAGCTTAGTGAAGCAAGGAGGGAAGGAATTCTGGATGCTTACAAAGGTGAAGATTGTTACAGAAAGACTCGAAATCAAGAAGGACATCACTTCGGGCAGTTGAACCATTTTCGACTTCTTTCTGTTAAGTGTTGTAAACACCAGAGTTTCATTGTTGACCGAATCGCCTGCACATATATAAAGAAAAATGAATGTAAGATTACTGTAAGAGTGAATAAGAAATTGAGAGAGCAAGATATTCGTTCTGTAATACTTTGAAGAGTAATAAAAGAGGACCTCCGAATTTGTACAGTGGACGTAGGTTTTTGGCCGAACCACTTAAACTCCTGTGTCTTTTTTTCTTACCTCTACAATCATTTAGATTTTGCTAAAGTATCGTTTACACGATCGTGTAGTTCCTATCGCATCGTGTACTCAATCGTTTAGCTCCGCATATAATCGTCTATACGATCGTTTAGCTCCTCAACTGTCGTTTACACGATCATCTAGCTTCAGTCAACTATCGTCTACACGATCGTTTAATGCTTCCTCCAATCCTTTACTTAATTGAACTATGGTTTAGTTCTTGGTTCATCGTCTATACGATCGTGCAACCATTTGGTAAAAGACAGAAGGTTTTTCAAGCTTCAACATTCTATCTCCTCTGACTCTTAAATTGTTATCGACTATTGTATCTAAGTGTTTTGTGATTGTTAACGTGAAGATCTTGTCATCTAGGACAACATCTTCAGTGTGTTGGACTATTTGCAGGATGCTTTGCTTTGCCTATCTTTTGCTTTCTTTCTTCAAATGTGTGTTTTTCCTTCTTACTTTGTATTCATTAAGGTGCTTATTCTCATTTATGATATATTTCAGTTTTGATTATTTGAAGAATCCTGGCTATAACTTAGGAATGGTTCTGAAATTTATTTAGTAGTCTTAGGTCATTTGATAACATATTTTGTTTTTTGTTTTTATTGATATGATTCTTTTTAAAAAAAGAAATAAGTTAAAAATAAATACTTAATTTTATACCAAATGAACATGAGATGAAAAGTTATCGTAAAAATAGTTTGATTTCATTTTTATGAAAAAAAATAATATGTCAAACTGAAATTATTTTCTTGTATTTTATCAATATATTATTTTTGTTAATTTTATTCATTTTATTTGTGATTAATAAGCACATTTAAAATATTGATATCATTTTATCAATATAAAATTCCAAAGGGAAAAATACATTTTTGGTCACGGTTGTGTTGAGTCTTGGGCCAATTTAGTCTGAGGAATTAGTTTAAAAGGGATTTTTTATTTAAATATTTCAGTTTAAAAATTAATTAGTGAAATAGGATACTTCGAAAACTATTACTGGTGGTTACAATTTAGTCACACCAGTATTACTAGTGGTATAATGCTCTGGTGACTTTTGTATCTGTTTATGGCACCAAAGTGGCGAAGGAGGATCCTTTTCTTACTTAGTGGAATCATCATGTTCGTTTTTCAGGTGAGTACATTTTTTTGTTTAGCTTGTTTAAAGTTTTCTTTAATTATGAAACTAATGAGAATTTTATTTCTTGTTCTTCAAAAGCATTTTCTTTCTTGATTGTATTGATTCTAATAAAATTGTATTTGTAGGTTTTGGTGGCTGTATTTATTGCTTTGAAATTTGGAGTTTCTGGTGAGGTCGCTTATCTACCCAAGTGGTATGCGAGTGTCGTGGTGTTGTTCATATGTATTTATGTTCAAGCCTTTGCATGGTCTTGGGGACCTCTGGGATGGTTGGTTCCAAGTGAAATTTTCCCATTTGAAATCCGATCAGCTGCTCAAAGTGTAACGGTCTCAGTGAACATGTTCTTTACCTTTTTTATTGCTCAAATCTTTCTCACCATGCTCTGCCATATGAAATTTGGGTTGTTCTTCTTCTTTGCTTTTTTTGTGGCGTTGATGACTCTATTCATCTATTTCTTCTTGCCGGAGACAAAAGGTATTCCAATTGAAGACATGTCATGTGTTTGGAGACAACATTGGTTTTGGATAGATATATGCCTCAAAACGTGCTAAAGTCCTCCCCAAGTTTAGGATTTGAAGTCCAAATCTATAACTTGCACTATTTTTTTCCTTCTATAGTCTTAGTATTTGTTTACCATGTTAGCTTTTTTTTTTTTTTTTTTGTATTTCCAAACTTCTACCCTTGTATATAGTTTTATTCTCATGGAATAAAAATTCTCTTCCAATTTTAATTCCTTTTCTCTGTTTTTAATGCCACCTTAAATTTATGGTGTTTTTCAACGGTTGAATAACATAATGCTTAGAAGTAAATTAAAAAACTATTTTGCTTTGTAAATTCTCAATAAGACTTTTATTTGCCACAACCCCGCTATTATCACAATACAGTGTGATAGGAAAATCCATATTTGAAACAACTTCCAAATCTAAAAGTAACTTCCTCAGCCAAAAACCTCCTTAGCTTTTCACAAGCGGCTACGTATTCGACTTCTATAGTGGAGTCTGCGATGCATCCTTGCTTGATGCTTCACCATACTCCACCCCCAATCAGAGTAAACACTGACCCCGATGTCGATTTGGAGAATCTTTATCGGTCTGAAATTAGAGTCTTGTATCTGTAAGGATCAGATCCTTATCTCCATACATGAGCACGTAGTCCCTCGTTCTCCGAAGATACTTGAGGATTGTCTTGACCGCCGTCCAGTGATCAAATCCTGGATTGAACTGATACCGACTGCAATCCCTACTGATAACAAATTCAGGTCTAGTACACAACATTGCATACATCAAGCTTCCTACAGTAGAAGCACAGGGAATCCGTCTCATCTCCTCAACCTCTTGAGGTGCCATAACATTGATCCTTAGACAAAACGTATTCCATGCCTAAAGGTAATAAGCCCCTCTTGGAATCCTGCATCCTGTACCTGAAACATTTGATCAATGTCGATGCCTGAAACAGGGTAACCGTTGTTTCTTACGATCCGAATGATTTGGATCCCGAGAACATACTATGCCTCACCCAAATCTTTCATTTGGAACTGGGCAGCTAGCCAACTCTTAATGTCAGTTAGATAACCTACATCATTCCAATGAGTAGGATATCATCCATATACAGTACCAAGAAAGATACTGAACTGTTGATGGCCTCTTGTAAACACAAGCTCATCAACATTCTGATCAAAGCCAAATGACTTGACAACAGTGTCAAATCTGATGTTCCAAGATCTAGATGCTTGTTTCAGCCATAAATGACCTATTAAGCTTGTAAACTCTTTGCTCTTGATCTGGAACTATGAACCCTCTGGTTGAGTCATATAGACGGTCTCTTCAAGATTATCATTAAGAAAGGCAGTCTTGTCGTCCATTTGCCATATTTCATAATCATAAAATGTGGCCATGGACAGGAGAGCCGATAGACTTGAGCATGACAATAGGTGAGAATGTTTCTCATAGTCAACTCCCTCAACCTAGGTATAACCCTTCGCCACAAGTCTAGCTTTAAAGGTTTCACCTTTCCATCTACACCTCTCTTTCGCTTAAAGATCCACTTATACTCAATAGGTCTTACCTCATCAGGTGGATCAAAAGCTTCAGACGTTATTGAAGTACATAGACTCTCATTTCCTGGTTCATGGCTTTAACCATTCATCTTTGTCAATATCCTCCATTCTTTCTTAAAAAACAACAATCCTCGACTCCATCAATTGTAATGACGTTTTTGGTTCAGTCAAACCCATGTAGTGATCCGATGGGTTCATAACCCTCCCACTACGTCAAGGCAGTCTCAACTCTTGAGCTGGTTGGCTGGATGTACCGACCTCAACAACTCTTGTTGAACCCCAGCAGTCTCAGTCTCACTAGAGATTTCACGTAAAACGAGCTTACTTCGTGGCTTATAATCCCTCATGTGGTCTTCTTCCAAGAAGATAGCATTTGTAGAAATAAACACTTTGTTCTTACTGGATCATAGAAGTATCCACCTCTCGTTTCCTTGGGTAGCCTACAAAGAGGCAAACCTTCGAACAGGTTCCAACTTCTTTGGATTAGTGCTAGCACATTGCCGGACAGCCCAAATTCTAAAGTGGCGTAAACTACCTTTACGGTCTCTCCATAACTCAAAAGGCTTTTAGAAACACTTTTTGTGGGAACGTTGTTCAGGATATAACATGCAGTTTGCACTGCATAACCTAAAATGAGTCTGGAAGATGAGCATAACTCATCATAGACCGAACCATGTCCCACAAGGTTCCATTTCTCCTTTCTAATACACCATTCTTGAGGTGTACCGAGGGCCGAGAGTTAGGACACAATCCCATGTTTTTATCATATAGTTCTGGAATTGGAGGTCCATATACTCTCCACCACGTCAGATCGTAGTATTTTTATCTTCTTAACTAACAAGTTTCAACTTCAGCCTTTATACTCATTGAACTTGTCAAGGGCTTCAGACTTACGTTGCATTGGGTAGAGATACCCAACCTTGAATAATCATCTATGAAAGAGATGAAAATTCCATACCCATCTCGAGTCTAACATTCATCGAACCACAGAGGTCTGAATGTACAAGCTCCAAGGCTTCCTTGGCTCTGTAACCTTTTCCAGTAAAAGGTCGTTTGGTCATCTTGCCTTCGAGGCATGATTCACATACCGGCAAGGAGTTTTCTTCTAAACTCTTTAGAAGTTCACTTTCACCAACTTCTCAATTCTATTGAGGTTGATGTGACCTAACCTTAGATGCCAAAGATGGGCGTTTTTCTTAGGAGAAACTTTTGGTCTTTTAACTGTTGTTGTCGTACTGAATATTTCAGTGTTAAACAACGCTTTTATGACTAACAATCTTAGTTCATATAAGTTATTTTCCACTGAACCATAACCAATCTCCATTCCATTCTTGAAAATAAACACTTTATTCTCAGAAAAGGAGACGATATAGGCTTGTTCAATGAGACAAGAAACCGAGATCAAGTTCATCTTAATATGAGGAACTACAAAAACATTTATCCAGTAACAGATAACTTTTCTTGTCAACAAATAACTTCAGCCTGCCTACAGCAACAGTTGAAAGAACCTCACTAGTACAGACTCGAAGAGTCATCTCTGCTTGTGGCAACGTTTACCAGGAACTTAATCCTTAGTAAGAGGAACTGACATGATTAGTAGCACCTGAAGCAAGGATTCAGGGAAAATCATCATTCTCTATCAAACATGTCTCCAAGACCAATAAATCATATTTACTGTCTTGTCTCCTTTTTTGGAGTGTAGTGGGATCGAGGTTGTTTACCACAAAATTTTTTTCACACGATTCTTTCCACTTTAAGTAATCGGTCATATTAAAATCTTTAGACGGAAATACTAACGAGTTGCTGAAAAGAAAAACACATTGACCTATGTTAGGTTTTAAGCAAATACCCATTGTAAAACAAACACAACATCCAATAAGGTTTTAGAAAAACTAATATGAACCCGTGTGACATCTAGTTTCACAATGATGCTTCAAAAGTTTAGGATAAAAGCCACCGAAGGGAGGTCAATTATCCCTTCTCTGAATTGAGAAGTTCTAAACCAGTCATTAATACCAGAAAAACTCTTGCTCCTATAACGACTAGCCATCATTGATTTGGTCAAGAGATCATAACTTACTTAACAATCTTTTGTAAGTGTGACCCGCCATTTTAGGCCCTAGAGGTCTGCCCCAAAAAAGCCAACTCGAAG
>NC_052354.1:1054724-1130883 GCF_009727055.1 Benincasa hispida
ACTTTTGCACAGAGCTTCAACTTTGAGAGTCGGAAGAATTCTCTGCTCGGAGACTCACTTCTTAGCCTAGTCTCGTCGTTCTCCCGGATCTACTCTGTAAAGTCACTTCAGACCAACCTCTCTCTCAGTATCAGTATATGCACGTCTCTATGTATCTATGTATATCTTTCAGAGAATTTGAAGAAGTTATTTATAGGCAAGACCTTGGCTCTTTAAATTTGTGGTCCCCACTGTATAGTTATGGTAGTTCCTGAAATGGCAAAATGGAAAATTCCTTTCTGTTACGCAATCAATCCGTCAGAAATGCACAACTAAAAGCTGTACACTTGTTAGAATCTTCCGCAAATGCATTGCTCCTTACATCTTTGATCTATCGCCGCATGCGGTGTTGTTTTTTATTACCGCATGCAGTTGAAATTGCGTTGATCGCTAAAGCTTAGGATTGATTGTCGCATGCGTCGTCATTGCGTTGATCATCTTTTCGTTCTTGATTGATGGGCACAATGTGATGTAGATACATTTTACATTTTGTCTTCGAGCCATTAACGCATGCGGTGACCTATTTCCTGCAAAACAGAGACTGAAACATTCTATTCGCCATCACAATGGTGTTAGTGGGCGTATTTATGACATTTCATAATTTTTCGTATTTCTTAGCCAATTTGTATATGATTGACGCAACTTTCCCCCTCTTTTTGCCACAATATCTAAATAAAACAGTATAAATAACTTGTATTTCTACAAGTTATCAAAGACCCCCACGCACATTTGACCAGCTTCGTGGAAATTTGCAATACTTTCTCCATTCCCGGCGTGACTCCGGAAGGAATTAGACTGTACCTCTTCCCGTACACACTTAGGGATGAAGTGAAGAGGTGGGCTCATTCGTTGGAGCTGAATGAAATTAATTCTTGGGACCAGTTGGTCGAGTGATTCATGAAGAAATTCTTCCCGCCCGCAGTCAACGCATGAAGACGGAGGGATGTGTTGAATTTTGAACAGATGGAAAACGAGACTTTCAGCACCGCCTGGGTGCGATTCAGAAGATTGGTAAAGAACTATCTACATATCGGGATTCTTGATTGCATTCTGATGGAAACCTTTTACAACGGCCTGGACAGATCAACGAAAGTTGTTGTTGAGACCTCCGCAGCAGGAGGATTTATGGAAAAAAACCTACATTGAAGCCAAGGTCATCTTGGATCACATTTCGCAAAACACAATGACTGGGTAGACAATAGGTACAGGGGAAGAGGCCCAGAGAGAAGAATAGCAAAAAATGCCATTGTACTAGCTGATACAATGACAACATTGGCCGCACAAATGGTTGCAGTAACCTCACTCCTCCAGACGATGACAATTAATCAGGAAACACTCTCTCAAGGTGCAGCGTAAGTCAATACTCTGGCACAAGTGGCAGTGATCAGCTGTGCATAATGCGGAGGAGGTCATTCAGCAAAAATGTGCCCATCGAACCCACAGACAGTGTCTCAGTCTGAATAACCCGCTACAGGGCAACACATATAACCCAGTTGGTGGAACCATCGTACTTCATTGGGAGGTACCATGACTGCGAGATGTCAGAGGATGATAGAAACAATCCTAGAATCGAGGAAACCTCTAGATTTCATCAAAGGTTTGAATCAGAGTCACCACCAATAAGAGAATCGCACAAACCAACCTTCCTCATCAAAACAATCTACAAATGCATCGTCTTGTAAGCTCTACTGAAGCAGTATATCGAGGAAAAATGATGCGGTTATGCAATCCCAGCGATCTTTGCATAGAGGAATTTGGACGTCCAGGTGGGCAACTGGCAGCGAGTTTCGAAATAGAACACTGGTAATGGCTACTAAGTAATTCAGAAGTCCCCCCCTGGATCTTATGGGAAGGAACATTGTCAGTGTGAGCATTGTGCCAGGCAAGTCTGAGCGCCTGCGGGGTGATAACTTGTAGAATACAAGTTATTGTATGTTGCTGTTATATAGATATTGTGGCCATAAAGATGAGTAAATATGCCATCCGATTGTATGAAAATTAGCTTAGAAATACAATAATTATGAAGATGGAAGAAAGATATCTCTACTCTTGTTTTGCAGAAACGCAAAGTCCACTGCTTGCGATCAAGGCTCAGACAACGGATAAACGCATCTCCTGGCACATTGCGCTCGTCAATCAACAATGAAGAGACGATAATCAATGACAGCGCATGCGACAGTCGATCCAGAGCGAATTTCACCGCATGCGATAATAAAAACAACATGCCATGTGAGCACCGATCTGAAAGATGCAGCTAAGCAACGCAAATGCGAGGATTGTGACGACGTGTGCACTAACCGTTGTGCAGGATTCGATCGGTCGATTGCATAACAAAAGAATAATATCACCCACCATCTTCGGAATTTTCCGATACAAAAAGGGGTCCGCCAAGAGTCAAAGTTTCACCTATAAATACGTCCAAAACTCAGTGAAAAATATATTTATATGGGCAAATTGATGCTAGATTACTGAGAGAGAGGGCGGCTGATGCTGATCGGAAGAAATTCGGGAAGAGAAGAGACAAGGCAGAGTTGAGGTCTCAGATGCGTTCTACCAAAATCCTCGCCACAAAGCCTCTATACTTAGATCCCTACTACGGAGCAAGCCTGAGAGGGAAGCTCATCCTTCCACACGATCCATCCACGCCGCAAGAAAATCTCCATCCCAGATCGCGCCAAGACGTTGGCGCTATTTTGTATTTGTTTCTAATCTTTCAATCACTGATATTTCATCTTCTTAAGTCTCTTCATTTACAAATCATGTATCAGACGCTGTAATTAGAAATATTAAATGTTCTCATCGTTTCCATTCCCACTTTTTCTGCTATTTCTGTTTCCTCGTCTGACGTTTCTTCCGAAAGTCTCTTTAATCCCTTGGTAATTAATTGTGATTAAACGAGTACTTAATGATGTGGCTAAAGAGATTAACGCGTTTAGCTAAGGCATGCTAGAGACATCTTCACCTGTGAGGCGAAGTGAAGATGCCTTCTGATACTGATCGGAGAAATTAGAAGAATGTGTTTACTAGAGCGAGAAGTAGTACTTCCCAGATATGGGAAGCAACCTCTGCTTCATTACGTTCGTCCCTGTGATTATATCATATATAATTTAATAATTTAATATCATATAGTAACTCAAATTCCCTCTTGTTAATTTGAACACTTCAAACTAGCCCAAAAACTGATTCTCAACCTGAATCCATTGAGCTACCAAAGGACCTTATGACCTATAGCTTGAGCTCCAACAATACGTGAATAACTAACTAAACTCTTTAATCATGATATCCATCATTCCGTTAACTGTCAGGATTTCACTAAAGCCCGACAGTTGCACTCTTCGCACTAAGATATATTTTTTGTCCATCGGATATAACCAATCAACAGTACATGACCCTTCACAAATTGCTCATAAGTACAGCTTATATCAATTTGTCGTTTTTGTCCCTATAGTTACATCTAACTCCTTAAATCCACCGGTTTCTCAATGAATGATACATCATAGTCCCGCTATGAGTAAACCCTTCTCAGACCAAGAGAATGTGTGCGCCACATTGTTCAAGCCCCGGATCAGGCCTTATGGAGCAATTTTTCTACTTACCCTATTTGGAGGAATGAAGTGAATTCCGTCTGTGTTGTAGCTGAGTTTCCAGCTCCCCAATCAGACGAATCCCCAAAGTGGGAGTTTTGAGTCGCGATCTGGCTATTCACACCCATGCAATAAAAAAACCGACCTCACAGGCAGGAGTTTACAACTCACTCAGGATTTAGGTCATGTTACCTATGGTCATCCTAGTGAATGAAAGTCTCTTTCATGAACGATGTTATATAACAAGACTAAACATTTCGTGGGTCCAGTCTTATACAAACTCTTTGTAAGAGCATCTCGCTCACATGTCTAATACACGAATGATCAGGATTAGACCATTTGTAGTACTTTACAACATTTGTAACACCTACAAAGCGGGTTGCTCGTAGTGTCACCAAGAGTAAAGTTTGTCTCCTGTTATCCATAAACTACAGACATTTAGGAATCACTTAAAGCACGATCCACTCGATGTCTCAACATACATGCTTAAGTTAAAACGATAACCAGGATCTTTAGTTTATTGTTTTGGTGGTTAATGGCACTAAAAATATCTCATATTTCATAGACTAAAGTGAATATATATTATATATCACAAAATTTTGTTCATACATGTTTACAAAACTACAGGACCCTATGAGATTTAGGGCATCAACCCCAACAAGAAGAGGTTATTCTTTTAAGTACTAATTCCACGTCTTTGAACAAGGGGTCCCACCCTTTTCATTGGCCCCAAGAGTGACTCGGTTTAGTGATTGGATCACAAATCAATGTCCATCATAGATCAGTGGGGCTTAAGGAGCAAGATGTAATCTCGGGGGATAATAGAATTTCACCCAGCCGTTATTACGACAATCTGTGAAGGATGAGTTATCGATTACGGTTAAATCAAGTGGACAGAAATATATCTATAGTGAGGGGAGTGCAACTATGGGCTTTAGTGGAGTGACCCGGTAGTTAATGAATGTTGTCTAATTCGATTTAAGAGTTTTAGTCAATTAATCTCGAATTGTTGGAGCCCATGATCTTGTAGGTTCATTAGGTCCCCTTACTAACTCTAAACGGATAAACCTTAAAATAGCATGATGAGTAAATTTGAAACATTCAATTTGAATTAAGAGAATCAGTAATTATATAGGATATAATTACATGTTTAATTATCGAATTAAACGAAATTGAAGAATTGGATAATATTTAGATTTGATTTAGGATATTAGTTACATGAATAGAGATTATTCCACATCAGAACCATTTTCAATACTACCTATTAAAAACACACCAAACTAAAATTACCCTGAATTGAGTGCTTAAATCATGTTCTGATACCAATTGTTGGAGTTAATAACAATAAGAAGAAGCAATTATAATTATTAAGCACTCTAATTCATTAAGTTTAGCATTTAAGAAAGCATGTTTATTAGGAAAAGAGGGTTTCAGAATTTATCTTTGAAGAACTTCTTCAATCCACAAAATTAGCTTGAATCTTCACTCCAAATGGTTGTAGACCATCATTTGATCTTCCCTACTATTCTCTTGGACCTTAGATTGGATTGTGAGATCCAAGAAGAGTTTGAATTCAAAGGAATTTTTGGAGAGGAAGACTAGTTTTTTGTGTACACAAGTTGAAGAAGTCTTCTTCAACAAAACAGCTTGTTTACAAACTGCATGTCCCAAATCTGAGCTGAATGTAAATTATTTTTATTCCAGATCCAGTATGCAATCACATTGCATAGAGGCTTGACACCACATACTTAAAGAATTTAAGTGGGCACTAGTGTCAAAAGTGGGAATAACCCCTTTAATTTTGAAAATTGGTTTAAAATCAATTTTTGATAAAATTAAATCAATTTTAAATTTTAATTTAATTTCAAAACCAAATTTTAAAAAATTATTTATATAGTTTGAATTTTCACAAAATTCAAAATTTCAATTTTCAATTTTAAATAAAATTAATTCAAATAAGTTAATTTAAATAAAATTTATTTAATGAAACAATTTAATTAAAATAATTTAATATCTAATATAAATTATTAAAGCATCAATTCCATAATCATAAATCTCTATTCATGTAATTAATATTTAAATCAATCTAAATATTATTCAATTCTCCAATTTCGTTAAATTTGATAATTAAATTTGATTATATCGTATATAATTACTGATTCTCTTAATTCGAATTTGAACGTTTCAAATTTACTCATCATGTTATTCTAAAGTTTAACCCGTTTATGAGCTAGTGGGGAGCCTAATGGACCTACAGATCATGAGCTCCAATGATTCGAGATTAATTGGTTAAACTTTTTAAATTGAATTAATCAACATTCGTTAACTACTTGATCACTCCACTAAAGCCTAGCAGTTATACTCCACTCACTATAGATATATTTCTGTTCACTTGATTTAACCGTAATTGGTAACTCAACCCTTCACAAGTTGTTTATAATAACGGCTGGGTTAAATGTTATTTTCCCCATATTACATCTTGCCTCTTAAATCCACTGATCCTCAAATGAAGAATTAGTTTGTGATCCAATCACTGAACTGAGTCCCTCTCGAGCCAATGAGAGGGTGCGGCTCCTTGTTCAAGACCTGAAATCAGTACTTAAGAACTATCTCTCACATAATCCTAAAAGTGGTAGGAGTGAATTCCGTCTTGCATCATATGTCCCCAGCTATCTACTCAGTCTTACCTCTGAAATGGGAGGCTTATTGAGCTGGCTTGACCTATGTAACTCGACTTTAATCCTGAGCTAACTATGAATGCCAATTTATTCGGGATTTATCCTTAGATTTGCATAGGTATTTCCTCTTATGCAGTTTATGCTTTTCAACTTTACAAATAAGCTCTATTTTGTTAAATTTCGACGTTATCTAATGAAGCAATTCATTTGGAGTTGACTTTAAACACAACCCTTTAATTAATTTTCAAAATAAGAGGGAACCAACTTTTGGTTGGAGAATTCCACATTGAAAATTTTTTATTTGGAAGTCTTCCTTATGTACTTCAACCCTGAACTTTGGGTTTGGGCCCAAAGGGTATTCATTTTTTTGGAAAGAGTGAGAAAATAGACCAACATGGGTTCGGTGGACGTCCCACACATGTGCAGCTGCCACCGTCCTCTGTACACAATCCTCTCGAAAGTTCTCAGTTCTCCTCTCCTATTTTTTCACTCCACTTTCCATTTTTTTATCAGTTAGTCAGAAAGGGTGTGTGTTCCGAGTAACAGTGCATTTTCGATCAGGTTGTTTTATCTTGGGACGACGTAGCAGTATTCCGACCTACTTGCACATTTTGGTAGAGCCAGAAACATCTTAAAGAGAGTAAGCTCTGTAACTCAGCCTATAACAAGCTTCTGTTTTGCAGGTTTTATTCTTTGCTCGACTGCCATGACCTAACCATTTACTGTTGTCCTGTTCATCATCTGAGGGTCATGCCATTTTCCAACAACTCTATTATCTAATATTTTTTTAATAAAATACTTTTTCCAATCATTATTCAATGTTTTATTTTTTTATTAATAAAAAATGACAGTTAAAACTGTAGTATATTGACAGGAAATAAGGAATATTACTCTTTTATTTTCTGCACTTACACATTACTGAAAATAGAAAATAAATACACACTGATTAGATGTGCAATTATTCAATTATTTGTGTAGTGTATGAACCTAATTCTCTTCATATACTATTTGTTTATCTTACGATAGGACGGGGAACTATTTGTACCTTACGTTAATGAAGAGTCTCATTGCATTTTCAAAAAAAGAATAGGTGTATTGGTTAAAAATAACTTCAAGGATTCTATTAGACTTGTTGTGAGTGAAAAAGTTTAGGAGAGTTATCCTTGTGACTATATTTGTAATTTGATTAATTAGTGTATATTATGCAATTGTTTGTTTCTTCTATCATCATAAGATACACATCAAAGGTACAAAGTCTTAACTTGTATGTATATCTATTTATTATTTTTGTTCTTTGTTTCAATAATTTACTTAACTTTTATAATTTAGGAGGTATTTAATAAATGGGTATGGATTATTAGATTGGGTGGATATTTATTGCCGTGTTTGTTAACCCATAAAGAAAACCTATGGGTTATTAAAACCCTCTTTTTTATCCACTCAAAACTCCCATTTTTTATCCCCTCAAAACTAATCCTAAAAATCAATATATTTTCAACTCAACTCAACTCAACTCTGCACAACAAACACAAAATAATTACCAACTCATCTCAACTCTGCAAACAAACACATACAATTTAACTCCTCAGATAATTTAACTCTCCAAATAATAATTACTAACTCAACTCAACTCAACTCTCTACTTTTATCACATACCAAACACACCCTTAATGACTTTTTGTAGGTTGTTGAAGGACAATCAATGCATGCAATATCTAGACAACAAATAGAACAAATTGGAGGTAACTGGATTTTTCAATCAATATTTTGTAATTTATAAAAGTTTATGATTCATCTCCAAATATATTGATACTAATTAATGTATCTTTCCTTTTTTTTTTTTTTTTATTATATCACTCTTGTAAGAATGCTTATTTTGATTATGTAGATTATAAGTGTTTTCTTTATTTCAACTTTAATGTGTAGCAAGGTATAAAACACAATAATAGTAATATGAACATAATCGAGAAAGCTATAAAAAAGTTCTTCCAAAAAACAGCTATAAAATGTTTATAAAAGCTATCATTTTTTTTTTTTTTTTGAACATCTGAAGGCTTATTATAACTTTTATTAAACAAATAGTTGTAGATGAAAATAAATGCTATAATACACAAACAATAACTTCATATTTGGGGTATAAATGTACTTTTATAGCTCTTTCGAAATGTTATATACATTTTATAAAGATCAAATATGGTGTGCAAAAACGCTATAAAAAATCTATTTTTTTTATAAAAAAAAAAAGTATTGTGATTAAAGCGGGTGGGAAAATCGAACCTCAAACTACGAGGTTGATAGTACAAGTACTATGCCAATTGAGCTACTCTCTTGTTGGCAAAAATAGTCTAGTATTTCATAGCGTGTTACTAAAGGCTATAAAATGGTTGGACTTTTATAGCATTTTAAAAATGCTAGAAGAAGTCTCATACTTTTAATAGCTTGGGTTGTCACGACTTTGCAGAAAACGTTATAAAAGATCTATTATTGCATTTTTTTAAGCTAATGTAGGCGTTTTTTTCTATAGTGTCCCTCCTACACTTTTTTAATTTAGATGGATAATTATAATTGGTATATTTTTAGGGGTCGTTTGTGGAGAGTTTTCTGCATGAAAATTGACACAAGTATCCAAATCTCATGTTTGTTTCATAGTTTTCTGCCATTTTCCTGAGAATAAGTTATGACCAACTATTCCCAGACATCATGATTTACCACCGACAAAGGTTTTCTATTCCCTTCCAAAACTGCGAGTTTTCTCTTTTCTCCTCTTTTTATTTTAAATATAATTTCACTTTAAATACAGTTAATTAATTATGTATTTAATATGAATTTAATAAAAATAAAATACATATTTATTTTAAAATGAATAATAATTTATTAAAATATTTACTTGACTTATTTTTACAATAAAATTTTATTAAACGAATGCAATTATTTTTTTACATAAACTAGTAATTTATTAGCCAACATTATCTTAAATATGTTTATTAGTAAACTAGAATTAGTTAAATTAATAGTTCAATGATAATAATTTACTACTTATTTTTTTTAATAATCAAGTAATTATTTATTGCGATTAATTTTAATTCGATCATTCATTATGAACATGTAATCATCATTATTGATCAGTTAATTATTTATGCGATTAATTTCTATTACTTCATTCTATATTAGCATATCATATTTACATTACCTTTTAGTGTTCTTTATTAATATACATATTTTATCTCTTTTTTTTTTTACTTTATATAATTATTGTTTTATTAAAATATATCTTATATTATTTAATTAAAATTAAAATTAATAATCTTTAACTTAATTAATTAGTATGACGTTCATTAAATATATCAATTGGTCAATTTTAATTATAAATTACTCAATTTTTTAAATATTTATAACTGAAATTATTATTGATTCATAATCAATTAAATTTTTTATCGATATATTGAATGTTGTTTATTGGTTAATTTATTAATTATATATAATTATAGAAAATTTCATGCTTAATTTCATAAATTAAATACAAACATAATTTTTGTTATTAAATTTTTTATAGAATTCCCATGCACAACCAAACACAGTCAGCTATTTTTTTTCAAAATCAACTCTCTTTGTTTAGAAAAACCACTGTCGCACGAGATTTCAAGAGAAATTATTTCGTGGAACTTGAACTTTGTATTTGTATTAATTTTGTGGAAATTGAGTACAATCTCTAATACATAATATTTTGATGCTTTAAAAATAAAATATAATCTTTAAGCTGGTTTATCTTCTTGAATGATCAGCCTTTGGGCTTGTTGATCTTCTGGGATGATTGGCCTTTGGGCTTGTTGATCTTATGGGATGATCGGCCTTTGGGCTTGATGATCTTCTTGGACGATCGATCTTTGGGCTTGTTGATCTTCTTGGATGATCGGCCTTTGGACTTGTTGATCTTCTTGGAAGACCGGCCTTTGGGCTTATGATCTTCTTGGATGATCGACTTTTGGGCTTGTTGATCTTCTTGGATGATCGGATCGGCCTTTGGGCTTGTTGATCTATTTGCATGACTGGCATTTTGGCTTGTTGATCTACTTAGATGATCGGCCTTTGGGCTTGTTGATC
This sequence comes from Benincasa hispida, assembly GCF_009727055.1. Lineage (NCBI taxonomy): Eukaryota > Viridiplantae > Streptophyta > Magnoliopsida > Cucurbitales > Cucurbitaceae > Benincasa > Benincasa hispida. Next base: position 1,065,127 of record NC_052354.1, read on the forward strand.
TTCTTGGATGATCGGTCTTTGGGCTTGTTGATCTTTTTGGATGATCAGTGTTCGCATGAGGCTTCTGGAGAAACTTGATTTGTGGAGTTGAACTTGAGTTCGTGTTGATGTTGATGTTGATTTGATGTGATGTGGTTCGATCTCTAGTACTTGATCTTCTGATTCTATCTCGGTTGAATGCGTACACTTGATGTATAGAAGCAGAGCGTATAGATGTTCTTGAGCTTGGAGTCTTGGAAGAATGTTTGTGTCTTCAAAGGACTTCAGTCTTCCAGCATGGTTAGTATGTTCATCTCTTTAAAGGACTTCAGTCTTCCAGCGTGGTTAATATGTTCATCTCTTTAAAGAACTTCAGTCTTCAGAATGCTTGTATCTTCAAAAGACTTTAGTTCTCAGAATGTTTGTATCTTTAAAGGACTTTAGTCTTCAAGTGTGGTTAACATCAAGAGTCAAGGAGTTTTCTGATTGTAGAGAACTCCCTCTAAGCACTCTAGAGTGTAGAATTGTTGACCCCTCCAAAATAGGACAGTTTCTCTATTTATAGAGTTCATAGGTGGGCTTGGGCTTGACTTTTGGGTTTGAGGAGATTGAATCTTCAGCTTGTAGGTTGTGAAGATACGGTGTTTTGTTGAAATCTTCTAATATTCAAAGTTTCAAATAGTTCAGATCTTCAGTTCTTCAGAATTTGCGAGCTTTAGTCTTTGAAGCTTGAGAAGCTTCGATCTTTAGCACTTGAGAGCTTGAGTCTTGGATCTTGGAAGCTTAAATCTTCAGAGCTTTAATATGTCTTCTAATCTTCAGAGCTTTAGTGTCTTCTGATTTTTCAGAGCTTTGATATGTCTTTTGATCTTCAGAGCTTTAGTGTCTTCTAATCTTCAGAGCTTTAGTATATTTTCTGATCTTCAAAGCTTTAGTATCTTCCGATCTTCAAAGCTTTGGAGGAGTTATGTTCTTCAGATGCTTGGAGCTTCAGACATTAGATCTTCAAAGGGCTATTGCCTTCAATTCTTCCAACATTCTCCAAATGAAGAGATAAGGACTCTATTTATAGAGGTTTCTCATGGGCCTTACATGGGCTTGGGTCTAATTAGGCCCGAATTGGGTTTGGGCTAAAGTTGGGCTTCGGCCCATTTGTTGTTGGACCAAAATATTGGGCTTGAGCTTAATCTTTAATTTAGCCCAAAATTTCACCATGAGTTTGAATTGGGTTGGACCCAAGTGACTTTAATTACTCGGCCTAATCCAACTCATAATTTTTCCAATAGACTCGGGTTTTCATTGATGATGTGGCAACTCGTGATTTGCCAAAATTTCTTATTCAACCACTATCATGAAGAAAAAAAAAAGTTAAAAGTTTAACTAAAAAAGTCATTGATAGTTAAATTACAATTTAAATATTAAAACAACAATTTCTTTTAGAATAATCACTCTAATATTTTATTCTTTACAAAAATTATAAATTAACCGTCTGATACTAAAGAAAAAGTCTAAATATGATTATAGTTCAAATTCAAAATATTTCAAGAACAAAAAGAAGTTCAAATTCTAAAATAAATTGATATACTAATTATAGCCTTTTGTTAGTTTCTTTCTTTATGGCATATACTAATTATCGCCTTTTGTTAGTTTCTTTCTTTATGGCATATACTAATTATAGCCTTTTGTTAGTTTCTTTCTTTATGGCATAGGGATAGAATTAGTAATATTCAAGTGTCAAGAAAAATAGTTTCAAACTTTCAAAACGAAAAAGGCAAAGGCAACCATTCCAGACTTATGTTTGGATATAAAAATGCATATGTTCACATTTTCAGTAATTTTTGGTATAAATGACTCATTTAGGGTATTTTTTGAAAAAAAAAACAATTTTAATGAAAGATCGAGTGTCTAATTTAATTTATTTATGAAAGTGTAAGAGTATTAATTGTCTATTATGTTTTGTTTAGATAAATAATACTTTGTATGACTTAAATTGATAAAACATAATGAAATATAAAAATTGGTATACTTTATGAAAATTTATGGTTTAAATTGATAAAACATAATGAAATATAAAAATTGGTATATTTTATGAAAGTTTAGGATTTAAATTGGTACAACATTCAAAATTTATGGATATAAATTGATATTTTATTTATATATTTTGTGTCATAATTATAATTTTTAATCAGACAATGATCAAAATAAACTAGGTTTGACCCATTTCAAAGCCATGGTTTTTATTGGTAGAAAAGGTTCATGAGCCATATAAGACCCTTTTTTCTTCAAGCCTCTTACATAATACTATCTTTATTCAATAATAGAAAAAAAAAAAAACTCTTAAGGAAAAACAAAAATGAAGTGAGCCCGTGAAAAGATCTTAAAAAAAAAAAAATTGGAGAAATTTTCATTTGTTAATTGCATCTTTGATAGCATCAGCAGGCCCTTGTGCCTTAGCTTTCACTTGTTGTCCAGCTTCTTGCATTGATTCCTTAGCTAATTGGGTTGCATCGCTTGTCTTGTCCATCATATTGCTCACCTTCTCCTGCATATATGAACATAAACTAACACATTACTCTTATCACCTCTTAATCACACAAGCACAAAATAAATGTAGCATATATTATTAAATGATGGCATAAATAAATTTATATAGTAAAAATCAAGCGAATCTGAGCTTGACTCTTGACTTCTCCTACATGATAGCTCATCTTTTGAGAATTATCTATTTTTTCTTTGTAAAGATTTTAAAAAACACCAAAAGGAGCTGACAACTCCAAAGAAAGACTCGATGAATATAGCTTTTAGAGTTTTGTTTATTTAGAAAATAAAACTACTTGAGAGTTATATATAGTAGTTACAATCCAATCACTAGTTGAAAGCAATGCCACAATCAATAATTTTGCATGCCACGTGTTAGTTTGTGATTTGTCAGAAGTGACACTTGTCATATGATGTGGTTTGAATTGTTCTATATTATTGGGCCAATTGACCAGGCTTTAATTTAGAGTTGAGAAATATTCTAACATTGTCCACAAAAGTTGGTAACATTTTTTTAGGGTGTTTCATTTCAATATTTTTTAATTAATTTTAATATGTTAGAATCCTACCTTTTTGAAATTTCATTGTTTTTCTTGCAACATCTCCATAATTTTGTTTGAGCCACATTCAATAGCACTGACAAAATTCTAGCCAATTACAGATTTCTATAAGCTTCAGTTCTCTAACTCCATTTTTAATTTTCTCTCTGCATGCTACATTTTTCTTTTTCTATTTTTATTTTTTTCGAACCATATAATATAATATTCTTATCATTTAGGTATTTCATGTTACATTATTTTTTTTCTTCATTTTTTAATATATTATTGTTCATAGTATTAATATATATTGTAATAGTTTATCTACACTTTTTATTCTCGCTCATTGTAATGGCATATATCAGATTTTATATGTATATATTTATATCCCTACATATAAGAAATATAAACATGGGTAATAACTGGAGAAATGATTAAATGGGTTTTAATCTTAATTTTGCTAAATTTTAATTCGTTTGTTAAGGTGTAATATTTTGAATTTGTTGTATCAATTCTTCTTTCATTCCCCCATTGTAGATGAGTTGTTACTTTATTTGGCTATGAATATGGGGTTTCATCTCATACCATTCTTCATTAGTTGTATTTAATGGAGAAGATAGAATGTAAAAGGAGGATTATGGACATAAATTAGGGCTAGGAGCTTTCGTCCAATATTGTGAAGGTAATGTAAAGGATAGGGTGGATCTAACATAGAATATAATGTCAAGCACGATGGCATAGACAATATATATGACAAGTGGAGCAACACGAAGGAAAATAAAAATATAAATACACAGAGATTGATAACCTAGTTCGGTGCAAATTCACCTACGTCTGGGGGTAGTGTGCCTGATGGAACGCAACTTCACTATATAAAGAGTTTGGCAATCACAACAAAAATACTTATCTAATATACTCTCTCTTCAATGACTCACATACAACTACCTCTTCAGTCTCAACTTAGGCTCCCCCTAAGTTTGAACTCTCATCTTTTCCAAAAAAAATGCTTCTCCAAGCTTTGTATGAAATCTCATCAATACAACATACTTAGGCTCCCCCTAAGAGTGAGATCCCCTCCCATTCATCAAATTTAGGCTCCCCTAAATATGAGTTTTCTTTATCTTCAACGTACTCAGGCTCCCCCTAAATACAAAATCAAATCAAACTCCTCCCGAGTTCTACAATGGTTGCCAAACCAAAAATCTCAACAACAAAATACAAGGATTTTCAATAATACATGGAAGTCCAGGCTTAGACAAACCCTAAGCTCAAAACTCTCAATACACACTGTCACACCCCGCCTCGAGCCGACCTCTTGAGCTAGAGGGAAGGCGTGAAGGACCGCAGATACCATTCTTTGTGATACCTACTGTCCAACTAAACCTCTTTATTCTCATAAAACTTTAAGCCAAAGATGTAAACAACAACTGTATGATTAAGCTCATTTTATTACAAACAGTACAACGTTTATACAACTCTTAGTCTTAACTACAAAGTTTATGACAACAACTCTTAAAATCTGAATGTAACTGTAGCTGTGGCAGACCTTAACCTTAGCAGCACCCTGGAACTCCTCACCTTTCGCTACCTGGAAAGAAAAACATGAAAGAATAGAATGAGCTTCAATAAGCTCAGTGAGTGGTAAGCAACTTCTAGAGTCTAAATCAACTCATAATAACAAGCATATCATAACTACGAGGTTAATACTCAAACCTCAGCCTTGAATGAGTCTGATCTCAAATTCTACCTACACACACGGTAGATAGTTAACTGATATTAATCATAAATGCTTACTCTCTTGCGTTCTCTTTGTTTTCGATGTCTCCTATGTGCACATAGCTCCCCGCTTATTCTATAGTTAACTGATCTATAGTATACGAATAAGGTTGGGTGCCTTATTCTGGTAACACTATTGGATGCAACTTACTTTGTAGTTGTTACAAAGAGTTGTAAAGTGCTACAAACGAAGTGATCCTAATTCATACATGTTATGACATGAGGAGTGGGGGCGTCCTGTGTAAATGGGTTTGTACAAGATCGGATCACAAAATCAGTTACTCTTACTTTATAAGGTTGTTTACTGTTTAGGACCGACTATTTCAAAGCAATGACCTAGGTAACTTGACCTTAATCCTGAGCTAACTATGAACTTCTGTTTATTCGGGATTATTTTTAGATTTGCATAGGTGAGGGTTGGCTCAACTGCGTCGGCTCAATAAACTCCCATTTCAAGGGTAAGATCGGGTAGATAGCTGGGGACGTAGGGTCAAGAAGGAATTCACTCATACCCATTTTTAGGGATAGTAGAGAGGTTGTTCCCTTAAGTGCTAACTTTGGGTCTTGAACAAGGGGCTCCACCCTCTCATTGACCCGAGAGGGACTCGGTTTGTTGATTGGATCATAAATCAATTGTTTATTAGAGAATCAGTAGAACTTAAGGAACAAAAGGTAATCTCGGGGGTGAAACGGACATTTGACCCAACCGTTATTACGAACAACCTGTGAAGGGTTAACTTACTAATCATGGTTATATCGAGTGGACATAATATATCTACAATGAGGGAAATTCAACTATGGACTTTAGTGGAGTGACCCATTAGTTAACGAATGGGGGTTAATACGGTGTAATGAGTTTAGCCAATTAATCTCGGATCGTTGGAGCCCATGATTTGTAGGCCCACGAAGTCCCCCTACTAGCTCGTAAATGGATTAGCTCTAGAGTAGCGTGATAAGTTAATTTGAAAACTTCAAATTAGAATTAAAGGAATTAGTAATTATATGAGATATAATTACATGTTTAATTTTAAGAATTAAATGAAATTGGAGAATTAATATTTAAATATGATTTAAATATATGAAGGTGGATTTATGTAAAATTAATTTAATATTGATATTAAATTAATTAGAATTATCTAAATTATTTCAATTTTATAAATCAATTTTATTTTTTAAATCAATTTTGTAAAAATAGACAAGTTAGAAAATCACAAAATGGAATATCGGTTTTTTCCATTATCATCTTCAAAGTAGCTCACACAAAACCCATTTCTTTGACTTCAATAACTCCAAGAATGAGGTGCATCTCATGTCAGCACAAAATAACTCCAAGTTTCCTTCATTCAAGCTTATTTTGAGACCTACAACTCAATCTAAAGCTCCAAGAAAATAGTGGAGAAGATCTTGAGGTGGTCTATAACAAGATTTGGAGAAGTTAACAGCTGAGAATCGAGCTTTGAAGAAGTTCTACAAAGGTATGACTTGAAACCCACTTGTTACTATGTAAGCATGCTTTAGTTTCTGTCAAAATTAATGAATTAGAGTGCTTATTGATCATCGTTGCTTCCGCTGCTTGCTGATACATTCTAATATCCCGATCATATAATTTCATTCTCATGCTATTTACTCATTCACAACACAAGCATATACATATGCTCTAAAAGATATGTTTAAGACATAAAAGAAAATACAACTCACCTTGGTAAGGTAGGAACCTTTCTCTCTAGAAGTTCCTTGGTTTCCTCCGCTCTCTTTTGAACCCTAAATACCAGATTCAGCTTCAAGCTTAGATTAGCATAGTTCTAAGCCTTTTTCGAGATATGTCCTTCTACAAACATGCTTTAAAATATCTCAGAAAGCTTATCTTAAAATCTTAGCTCAGAACTTTTCGTGGTTTGGCCGGAATTCTCAAATCATCAAAACTGGCCCAAGCTTACCTAAGAGCTCGACCCTTCTATCTTTTCTTCATTCTCTAGTTTGATTCCTTGAAGTCTCTTCTCTGGTAGCCCTACCTTGAAACCTAGACTCTAAGAGTTTTCAAGTGGCTTTGAAATCACTTAAAACACACAAGTATTCTGGGAGAACTTCTCGTCCCAAGTTGATGCTACTTCCAGACCTCATTGTTCGACAACATCTCTTCCTCTTGGAACTTCTTGATCAATGCATGGCTATCTGCTCTCAAACACTTTTCCTAAGGTTTTTCAAGAGGATTTCGGATTATGAACTAAAGAGTCACCTTGTGGTGGTATTTATAGGCCAAAGGAACTAATCCTTCTCATCTTACAAAGCCTTCAACGCAAGACACCTCATACTTTGGAGTGTTTGTACTATGCTTCACTACTACAAAATCTACGTTACTTGACACCGGTAGTTTTTAATTACTTGAAATTTCTTTGGAAAAAACATCAAGTAATGTTCGATCGTCTACACGATCGTTGTTCTCTAGTCTCTTCCTCAAGCCAAGATCATACAGAGCCCACGAATCCTGGATTCTCACATCAAGAATACCAAGGTAATCATTGTGGTGGTTTCCTCACTCAACTTGATTAGTTTTGAGAAGCCATTGGCCGTTCATTGTGTTCGTGTTGTTGATTGTGCTATGCACCGATCGTTGGTTCATGCTGCTGTGCTCTGGACGCTTATAGATTGATCGAGGGAGTTTGAAGAATGTTTTTTTAAAGGTACACATACTCTATCCCTTAATTCTATCATTTAGCATGCTGTAATTTCTAGTTGTTGCATGACCTATTAGTTTCCGTTCTTGTACTGTAATTGTGTATGTTCAACTCGAATGGAATTTGGAACGATCCTTCCGCTGCTCATAAAAATCCTAATGTTTGATTTCCTTCAATATCTAATATAACATATAACCTTTAGTTTATACTATAGCAAATATAATATAATCTATAGTTTAAATTTCTCTCATTAAATCTATAGTATTTAATATAAATAAATTTCATATTAAAATTTAACCTATAGTTTTTATATGAATCCAATTCACATAAATAATATTTGAATCATATTCAAATATTTATTTCCTCTCAAATTAAACTTTATAATATAATATATCAAATACATATATACAATATAATTAATAATATCCCTAATTAATTTGAATAATTCAAATTAATCCAAAATTAATTCAATTCTCAATAATCCTAGTCGAGCTATAGAGGGGACCTTATGACCTATATATTGAAGCTCTAATGGTTGATTAGTTAATTAAACTCTTTAATTAAATTAACCAACTTCAATTAACTATCTATCATTCTACTAAAGACCGACAGTTGCACTCTTCGCATTACAAATATATTTATGTGTCAATTGGATATAACCAATCAATGATGTGATGATCTTTCACAAATTGCTAGTGAGTACTGTTTAAACCAAAATTATCGTTTTGACCCTGTAGTTACATCTAACTCTTAAGTACCACTGATCCCTCTAACAAATATTAAGTCATAGCCCAACTATGACCAAACCCCTCTAGGGCTAGGAGAGGGTATGGCGTCGCATTGTTCAAGCTCTAAAATAAGCCTTTAAGGGAGAAATCTCTCTACTTACTCTAATTATAGAGAAGAAGTGAATTTCTTCTTCTGTAGTTGTGTTCCCAGCTCCCCAATCAGATGAATCTCTAAAATGGTAGGTATATTAAGTCGACAATACTGGCCACTCTCACGTATGTAGATCAAAGGACCGCCTTCATGGGCAAGTTTTCACAATTCACTCAGGATTCAGGTCAAGTCACCTATGGTCATCCTGGTGAAATGTAAGTCTCTTCTATCAACAGTATTATATAGTGGGACTATTTATTTCGTAGTCCAATCTTATACAAACTCTTTGTATAGAACACCACGCTCATATATTTCCACATGAATGATCAAGATCAGATCATTTATAGAACTTTACAACAATTGTAACAATTATAAAGTGGGGCATATTCATAGTGTCACTAGGATAGGTATCCGGCCTTATCCATCTATTACACACCGTTTAGGTTATCACTTAAACACAATCCATCTGTATGTCTCCACATACATATTTAAGTTACAGATGATAACTTTGGATCTTAGTTTATTGGTTTTGTGGGTTAATGCTACTAAATGTTAAATAAAATACCTCTTATTTTATTTGATAAATAAGTTATTTGTATATTACAATTACAAACTATAGGACCCACGAGATTTAGAGCATCAACCCCCACAATTGTAAATAAAGTCCATAAGAAATTTGGAGTAAATTTTAGCTATTATAAAGCAAGGAGGGCAAAAGACCACATAATGAAGTCTTTAAAAGGCGATGCACGTGAATCATATACTTTGATTCCAAAATTTTTTATGAAGTTTGAAGAAAGGAATCCATTTTTTGTTTCCAACTTATTAACGAGGTTGCATGGTCTATCAGTGATAGCTTCTATCACTGGTAGAAATCTGTCACTAATAGCATTCATCACTGAGGACATGAAAACGATGGAAGCTATCGATAATAGACTTGAACCAATGATAGAAGCTATCATTGATAGACACCAATCAATTATACACCTTTTATAAACTTGCTTAATTGTTTATTTTCATGTTTATCTTATTTTAGGTACATTCAAGGTCTATGAAGCTGACATAAATGGGCATTTTGAGTATTGTTATGTTACTATTGGAGCACCAATTGAGGGTTGGAAGTATTGTAGACCTACTATATCTGTTGATGGCACATTCTTGAATTGTAAATATGTTTGGACTTTTCTTATGGCTTCAATAGTTGACAGTAGCAATCAATTTTTTTCTCTTGCTTTTAGTATTGTTGATTCTAAAAATGATGCATCATGGAGATGGTTTTGTGAGAATATAAAGAATAGTTTTGGCAAACAAGAGGGATTAGTCATTATTTCTTATCGACATCTTAGCATTCCAAAAGGTGTTATGAATTTTTCCAACTGCTGAGTATTGTGATTGTCAACGACATCTTTTGCAAAATATGAAGTTAACTTATAAAGGTTCTTTAATTGATAACATATTTTTTAGTTATGCAAAAGCTTATACAATTGATAAGTTTGAGTTTTATACGAAATAGTTTTGTTTGTCTCTTCAGCCTCTCCTTAACAACAAGCTTGTCCATATTTTCCACTGCAACCTTTAGTTTACACTTTTTTGGACTCTTTTTAAGAGTCTTTTCAATAACCTAAAATCATGAGGAAAAAAACAATATGACATTTATCAATACGCTATCAGTAAAGTAAATAGAGCTTCATATCATTGTACTATCTATGATAGAAGCTATCACTGATAGTATGATATCAAGTGATGGAAGCAATCATTGATAGCATGCTAATCCTACATTTCAAAACATCAATCAATCAATAATTACATTCTTTTTATCATTCCTTATTTTTCTTTCTTTCTATTTTCTTCATCTACGTTCTCTTCCTCTTCTTTATTTTATCTTTGTAGACTCATAAATTTTTTTGAAATTTTATTCATCATTTTTATTTTATAGAAATTTTTGTCTTTTTCACTGTTTTAAAATTCACAAATTTATAAATAAAAATAAAAAAAAATTATTTCCTTCTTTTTCTTTAAATAAAATAAAATTTTAAAGAAAAATATTTTTTTTTCACTTTCGCATTTTTAGGGGTAAATTTTTTTTGATGTTTTAATTTTCATATTTTATAAAATAAAGTAAAATATTTTCTTTTCTTGCATGCTAGAGAGAATAAAATCTTTTAAGTTTTGATATTCATATTTTGTAAGATAAAATAAAAGATTTTTTTCGTAAAGGGAAAATAAAGGTTTTAATGTTCAAATATTTTTTGTTTCGAAAATTTATTTTTAATTAATTTTGGAAGGACATAATCATGACAAAATAATTTTTAACCAATCAAATAATTCTTAATTATTTTATTATTTTTATTTTTAATTAACTGATGTTTGGATTCTTAGGTGGAAAAGATTTGATATTAATATATGGACAATTTTCAAATATAAGAAAATGAACAAAAATATTTACAAATGATAAAAAAAAAATACATCACAATCTATCTATGTTTGGTTCATAGTACTTCAAGTTAAAGCTAGATTACCTCTTTCCCCGTTTTTTGGCTAAAGATTGACCAACTTCCCTGGCCGAATAGAAGAAAGGGGCTTCTATCCAAGGTTTAGTATACCACGATAGACAGCAATAGACTACTATGTGTTATACCTGTCTCTTATACACATCTAGATGTGTATAAGAGACAGGCAATAGACTACTATGTGTTATACTGTGATATTTTACTGCCATGTGTAAATATTTTTAGCAGTTTTGTCATTTAAAATAATTTTCATTAATATATCTTATTTTAAATCAAGTTTTAATAAAATATATATATATATATATATTTTATTCTATTATTGTATTAGAAAAATATTTGTTAAAAATATGCACTTGTTTAAAAGAAATATTTTCATAAAAAAAACATTTATTTTCTTAAAAAAATAAACTTTAAATATTTCTAATATCATTCGTAAATATTTTCTTAAACAATAACAAACCTAAAAAGAAATGGAATTCCATTAAAAAAAAAAAACCTTAAAACATAAATTTCCTTAAAAAGTTTTGTTTCTCCAATTATTTTAAAATAATTCAAAAAAAAATAATATTGATTTTATAAACAATAATGTCCTTAAAAAATTTGCAAAAGATTTATTTTACATACTTTTTAAATGATAAACTAAAATAATCTTCCAAAAATATTTTGGAAAAAAAAACTTTTAAAAACTTTCCTATCACGGAAATTAGGAAGTCAAGATGTTGACTTTCCTAATATTCTTTAGGTGATGAATTTATTTTGGAATGCCAAATCAAATTTGAATACAACTTTTCTCGTGGCCTTTGACAACTCATAATTTTTGTTCATTATTGTTAATAATAGGGATCAATAAAATTTGGAACACTTAAAATCAAAACAAAAAAAAATATTTTCTTTACAAAGAAGTCTTTCTTTAATAACACAAGAAAAATAAATTTTCATTCTTGGAACGAGCGTTGTGGAATGCTAATACCTTCCTTATACATAAAAGACTCTCGAGCCATTTTTCTTTTCTTTGCAGACCAATTCAGCATAATTTAGGTACTTAGTCATTCCCTCTAAATCAAAACTTGTGGCAACTCCATTTTTCTCCTCTTAGGAATAGTGTCGGCTGCTCTGTGTTGCAAACCTGTAACGACAATCCTTTTTTTCTTCTTTATCTTTCTCTCCATCCTTAAGTTCTTTCTCTTCATCTTACACTACTACATTTTCATTAACTTGTTTCTGTTGGTCATTTACTTGAGTGTCCTTGTCTTTATTTTCTTGAGCCTCCTTGTCCTCAGCAGTTTCAAGTTTAGTCTGCATGCGTATATCATTTATGTTATTATACTTCTTTAGACCAATAAAATAAAAAAGTCACAAATTTTATCTCTTTGCCTCCAACATCTATAAGTTCCAAAATTGCATCTAAAAGCTTCAAACTAGATGATAATGCTTTGTTCTTCTCAAGAGATTCTTGAGAATGCTTTTCGTCACTTTCTTCCTTTTGTGGAAGTTGATCATTGATAGCTTCTTTTATGTGGCCCAATATATCAAGAATTTCCTTATGTTTTTCATGCATGTTTTTCTTAATGTCTTTCTCCTTTTTTTAGTTCTTCAAGTTCTTCTTGTAATGAAGTCATTTTTCTTCCAATTGATACTTGTTTCCTTTATTTTGTCCTTTTCAATTTCCATATCCTTTATTGATAGCTCTGCAAAATACCCATAGTAGTTTGATTGTAATTCTTGTTCAATTGGAACCAATGAAGCAATAAAAAACTAAAAGATTAATGAAGATGTCAGTGACACTATCACTACTTGATGACGTGTTTATAGAAACTAACACTGATTTCAAGATGTCACTAATTGTTTCTATCTCTTATAACATGCTATTTGAAATAAATTATAGAAGTTATCATTGATAAATGGAACTCAGTGATAGAAGCTATCACTGATAACTTTAAGTCAATGATATCTTCTATGTTATTAGTTAGTTATTAATGATAGAAGTCAGCGATATCTTCTATCTTCTATGTTAGAACACTTATAACAGGAAACAACTAAAACCAACCACAATGCAAAACAACACATACAAGACATTCATAACTCTTATAAATAAGCCTAAGTGTCATGCTCCATGCATTGTTTATTCATTATTACTTTTATATAACTCTTATATAACAAAGTGATGAAACAGGCATACATGCTCTCATACACCCTTATACTATAACTCTTATAATATAAAGATGATGCATGAATATACTTAATGCATGCATAAATATAACTCTTATATTATATGATGCATGAGCATGCTCTTATGTAATTTAATCATGCAAACTACTATATTTTAACTCTTACAATATAGAGATGATGCATGACTAATGCATAACCTATGGTAGGATTTAAAACTATATGGCATACTATATGACATATAATTAAAACATACAACTCATGTACATTCACCAAAATTAATGGACCAGGATGATTAGCCTCAAAAATCGGAAATAAATCTATCTATTACATTAAACCATCGAGTAAACTGGTTCAACAAGCGAACCTGGTCTTGAACCGCCCGAACGAAGCCTTCTTTGTGATCGTCTAGAAAAGTTGGTCGAGTAACCACGATCGTGTAGCAATGATCGAGTGCCTTTGACTATGTGATGAAGCATGAAGGCCACTCGATCGTGCAGTTTGAAAAATTCCTGAAAGTCATTAAAAATTTCGTGAGAAATAGATATCGTCTAGAAGGTTGTATTGCTGAAAGTTATATAGGAGAAGAAGCCATTGAATTTTGTTCTGATTTCCTGTCTGGAGTAGATCCTGTTGGGGTTGGCACTCATAATTCACAAGACTATTTAGACAATTCAAATATTGGTAGACTATTGTCCAAAGGAGTTTCTTTGAATCTTGAATAAGAACTTTTATATCAAGCTCATCGATATATTTTGGAAAATACAATTGATGTGCAACCATATTTAGAGTAAATTTTTTCAATGATTTTAGTTCTATTTTTTTATTTAGTTTTATGATATAAATCTAACTATACAATGTTTCAATGTTCATTTCAAAGAAAACATATGATGGCTTTGCAATTGCAACATCGAAATAAGTCTAAAAATCATAAATGGATTGAAGAGGAACATAATCAGACTTTTATATCTTGGCTACGAGAAGATGTAAAATGTTCAACCTATTATTTTACATACACTTTTTAATGCCTGAGTTCGAATGAAAATTCTCATGGTAGGTTGCAACTGAGCTTGAAATGGGAAATACTGAAGTTTCAGATAACTTGAGGTGGATTGCTCATGGTCCTCATCCTTTTGTGATTACAAATGGTAGTTACGTAAATTAATGGATGTCGCTTTCACACAAAATCTTATCATAAGGATTGAAGTATACAAAATAGTGGAGTTAGTTTAGTTGCAAAAACGATGCAAGTGTTTAGTTCAAAAGATAAATATCCCAACATTGGAGATATGTCTTTTTATGGAGTGATACAAAAGATATGAGAACTAAATTATCATATGTTTAATGTTGCTATGTTTAGATGTGATTGGATTGAGAACAATAGTGGTATCAAAATCGATGAGCTCGATTTTGTCTTAGTCGATTTAAATAGAATAGGTCACAAGTATAATTCTTTTATACTAGCAACTCAAGCGAGACAAGTATTTTATGTCGAGGATCCAAGTGATATTAGATAGTCAATTATGCTTACCCCACCACAAAGGGACTTTGAAGATAGATATAATGATAATGAACTTGGAGATACAATATTACACTGTCAAGAAATACCCAGTGATATGTCGAATGTTGATGTACATATGACTTGGATGAGAACATGTCAACATATGTACGATCGAATTGTGAAGGCACATGGATACCTACATAAAATTTTATGGGTAGGTTATATATTGTGTAATATGATAATTGTTTTTTTAGTTTATAATTTTTATCAATCATATTTGATTTTTTTTGTTTTCTTAATATGTATGTAATGGTAATTATTTCTTAAATTTGATTGCAGTTTTTTATTTATACACCAGATGGAGCATAGTACAGTGGGTGACGAAGATTTAGAGCTTGGTGACAAAGAAATAGTAGTTGTCAGGTCAAATGAAATCACCAATCAAAAGAAGAGAGAATGGGGAGCTACTATTATGTTTGATGTAGCACGTATTAGGAGTGCGGGAGAAAAGAAGTTTGTGGAATAAAATGAAGATAGCGTACCCATTGGTGAAAATGGAGCTAAGTTAAAGTCTTTCATTAGGTCCTCTACGCATTATCATGTACCTATTTTATATACATCTTGGAAACATGTGCCTACTGAGTTGAAAGATAAGATATATAGTACAATTGAGGTATATATATTCAACTTTTTACCTTGATAATATTGTAGATGTATATGTAATGTTTTCACTAACTTTTCAATGTTTAGGCCACCTTTGTAATTGTTACAAGATCTAGGAAGAACATTATGAAAATTGTAGGCATAATTTTTCGTTAATTTAAGAATTGGTTAACAACAAAATACATTATGCCATTTAAAAATGAACCTCAACTTCTGATAAATCCACCAGAAAAGTATTCATTTATTGATCAAAGTCACTGGGAAGAGTTTGTAAGATCGAGATTATGTGTAAAGTTTCAGGTAAATTATTAATTTTATTTTATAAATATTTGTTATGTCATTCCCTACTAATAATCATTACGTTTGTATAGGAAAAAAGACGCTTTCAACAAGAACGTCGATCTAAGAATAAGTACAATCATCGAATTTCAAAGAAAGGTTATGCTAACCTTATTGAGGAGATGGTAAGAATTTAATATATGTTCTCATGATTCCTAAAGTTATCACAATATCTAATTTCTTTCATCATTTGAATGTATAAGAAAGTATCTTCAAATGAAAGTGATTTTGATCGAGCTAACCTATGGAAGAAGGCTCAAATTAATAAGAAAGGAGAATACAACAATGAAAATGTTCAAGAAGTCGACAGTCGAATAGTAAGACAAGGATTAAATTTACATGAAGTATATGACATATAGCTTTATTATTTTAAGTTTCATTTCTTTCTAGGATTAGATCTCAAAGAATAATACAGATCCATTATGCCACAAACTTCATTCTCCCAATGATATCTTAACACAAGTTTTGGGTACTCAAGAAAGGCACGAGCATGTGTGTGGGTTTGTGGTTTTGTTACTCCATCGACTTACTTTCATACATTGAAACGAAAGTAAAAACATGGGAATGATGAAAACAAAGAAATTGTAAGTGAGAGTGAAGCATTTCGTCAACATGTTAGAGAATTAGAAGCTCGTCTTCAAATGTCATCTTCTACAATATTTTCTGGACATGGAAGTTGCTCCAAGCAATATTTAGCATATGAGATCGAATCTCGAGATAAACAAAAAGACAAGATGAAGACTACATATGAAAAGAAACAGAAATAGAAGATTAAGGTGGAGGAGAGTAAGTCCCCAGAGAAACGAAGAGACAAGATAAAGGTGGATGTAAATTACAATACAGAAGATTTGAAAATCTTTAAGGCAAGTGACATTAATAAAATCAATTAAGTTCATCATATGTCTAATTTTTCTACTTTATATACTTTTGTTACTATGATTTTGCTGCATTAGAAGAAATCTTCAATGGAAATGACTAAGAAAACGAAAGTTAGTGACTCAATATCGGTTCTTCTGGTATCTTTGAAATCCATTCTTAGATATGCTGAGAAGGTGATGGCCAAAGAGTCTAGTATCTCTTTACAACTTCCAGTTGGACTTTTTGGCATCGGTCGAAAGAGTTGTGTCCTACTAGAGGTCATAATTAATTTTTGTAACATGGATGAAATCAAGACAATGACTTTGGTGGCTTATATGGCATAAGTAATGTTATTACTTTTGTAGACTTCAGTTCTGACGTTTCTTTCCAATTTTGGTCGTTTATATTTATGTTATAAATATTTTGTAGGTACTTGCACTCATCCTTTATTGATTCAAAGGAAAGTTCACAATACACTTTTATATATCTATCTCTCATTTCCTTTGGACATAACTCTCAGGAAGTTAAAACTCGAAACCTGTGTAGTAGACTGATGGTCTTAGAAGCAAACCAATTAGTTTTTACTCCTTTTAATCCTGGGTGAGTTAAAACACGTTTTGTTTTTATCAATTTTCATTAGCAATAAAAATATTAATTATATTTTATTAACTAGTGGTCATTGGACACTACTTGCTATAAATTCATACGATGATACTGTGTAATACCTAGACTCAATAAAGACAACATTGTGGGTAGATATACGATATATAACTGACACGTAAGTTAACATTTTTCATTTATAGTGTTTGTTTTAAAGTGTACTTTATTTTAGAACAATTTGTGGTTATTTCTTGACAAATAGGGCAATTGCAATGTTTCAATCTCAAAAGAATATTAAAAAAAACCGGAAGCAAACCTTATGGAGAACAATAAAGGAAAGTACAAATTAACAATGACTACTTATTCATCATATTAAGTAAACACTTAGTGCATAAGGATTCTTCATCCTTATTTACTGGTTTTTTCTCTGTAGTGTCCTCTACAAGTTGGGAGCATCGAATGTGGATACTACGTCATGAGGCGTATGAGGGATATTGTGACCAAAAGAAGCATTGCCATCTCATATTTAATATGTTATTATTATTTCGAAATTTCAAATAGCATAGAGAAAAATAGAATCTAGTATAACATTTGGCTTTTATATTTATAGATTGATACAAGTTAACCGTAATCATAAATCGAGTTAGATGAGGTGCAGATAGAGTTGGTTGAATTTTTAGGTTGCTACATGTGATCGTGGTTGGTCATTTTGGATGTGTTTTTTCTGGTTGATCAATTTCTGGATTTACTTTATATCTATATAAGTGTAAATATCTTTTGGTATTATTTAAAATATGCACAGGGGGGATAGTTTTGGATTGGTACATGTATGGGTAGATGAATGGTTTTGTTGATAGAAGTTTTGGAAATGTATTATTTGAAACTGTTCATATTGGGTTGGTTGTTAGAATTATGTTCCTTATATTATTTTGAAAGTGTTCATATGAGTTGATTGTTAGAATTATGTTGCTTAGGTTATATATATTGACAATGTTAAAGAAGTTAAGTTTTTATAAAGAGATATTGGTGGTTTTTTGTTGATATATAAGTTTGTCAATGAGTGTATATTGTTTATTTGATTGATGAAGATATGTCATATATATACCAAATGTGGTTGTTGGATAAAAATACAGAAGTAATTATCAATAAAAACATCAACATTGTAGATTTTTCTAAAAAAAAAATCACAAGCAAATTTCTTGATTTTTTTAAATGTCAAGTTCACAAAATTTCTTGACTTTTTTCCTTATCAAGAATGCCCATATTCTTGACATTTCAAAAATTTCAAGTGTCTATGTTTCTTGACATTTTTTAAATGTCAAGTTCACAAAATTTCTTAACGGTTTTTCCTGATCAAGAATGTGCATATTCTTGACATTTCAAACATGTCAAGTGTCTGTATTTCTTGACGTTTTTTAAATGTCAAGTGTCACTTTTCTTAACGTTTTTAAAATGTCAAGAAAATCGACATTCTTGACATTGACTTCCTTGATGTTTTTAAAAACGTCAAGAAAAGTCATTCTTGACATTTAAAAAACGCCAAGAAACACTATTTTTGTAGTAGTGGATCCCTAATTAAACAATCAACAATCTAATTATAACAATGGATTATTATTGATATCCAACTAATGATATCAAGTTGTAGTATAAGAAATAGAGATATATCCATCAACAAACTTAGATAGGAAATAGAGATAGTAGATTTCAGTGATAGATCTATCAGTGATATGCTTCAACATTGATGGCAATGTATGAGGCTATCACTTATGTTGCTATCAATGTATAAGGTTATCACTTATGTTGCTAACAAGTTGTTCCAATTTGCATGTAATATACTAAATACTAGGAAGCCTAAAATAGCATAATCTCAAAAAACTATCAACATACTATTATTACAATCGATAAGAACAATATACACCAAAAAAATAGTCGTGAATACTTAGAAACTAAATTAGCAATTAAACATGATATAAAGAACTTCACATAATCAACTTTTTTCAGAAAAAAAAAAGAAGCTATCATAAAGATCAAAATGTAGAATAAAACTTGTGGAACACTCACCAAATGTTAACCAAATAGAACAGGTCGAGAGGATGTAAATTGAAATTTAAGCAATAAAATAATGGAATGAGATTAAAATTGAAGGTTTGGTAGAATAAGAATCAGTGTTGGATGGAAATATAAAAATGAATCTCTTAAAATCCCTATTAGATATTGAAAAAGATGGAGAATACATGTAGCCATAATTTGAAGAAAATCAATGAACTATCAACAACATATAAAAAAATATCATTTGAAATCAAAATCAAGACTACTCACTAATTTTATGATTTTGAAAGAAGAATCAGCAAGAATCGATGATGGCCGAAGAAAAAAAATCACTACTATAAACGGAAGAAGAATGATGCCCTAAGTCAATAGATGGTTTAAAAGGATGACTATTAGTGAAGAAGAGACGGAGAATCGAAGAAGATAAGATGAAGAAGATGAATCGCGAGAAGAAGCGTACCTTTTGAATTTTGGAGCCAAATTGAAGGGAAGAAGAATAGTCGCACATATTCAAAGGGAATAATTGATGGCTATCAATGATTGTGGGCGTTTATTGATTGCAAAGTTTGAAATGGGATTATCTTGAAAATGGACCAGACCGTGGATGTTTTTTTGGTCTTTTCAGACATTTGGCCTAAATTTGTTCTAAATTTGCGATTAGTTTTCCCTTGTTTTATAAATTCTAATGTTTCTAGGTTGATAGCTATCTATGCAAGCAACTAAAAAATAAATGGTATTTATTTTGAATTTTTTGAATATGAGGACTAATATTTTACTAAATTAGTTATACGAAAGAAAGTATTTAATCTTTAAATCAAATAGGCCAAAAATCCCTAGGGTTTTTTATTCTAGACAATCAATACGATGGGTTAGGTGATTTCGAACTAGAACCCTAATTATCCCCTTAATTTTTAACATTACTCCAAACATTTTTTCTTTTTTAACATTACATCCTCTCTTATTTTTTTCTTTCGATTTTTTAAAATAATTTTTTTTTCTAAAAATATAAATGAATATGAAGATTCCAAAAAATTATTTTCTTTCACACACCAAAATTTGTATTCGACCAAAATTTTAAAGATTTATGCACAACTCAGCTAGGCTCCAAAACTTAGTCTCTCAAGATCCAAAATTATCTCAAAAAAAGAAACAGAAACTAACACCCAAATGATTCCTGCCACATTTATTTATTTATTTTAAAATTTTGTTGTAATCATTCATTTGTTTCTTTCATTTTCTGTTTGTTTCCTCAATTTTGGTTTGTTAATAACTCCTTCAAAATCAAAAGATTACCATACCTCTACCATCAGTCGTTTAATGGAGGAGTTGAAAAGTAAGAAAAGGATTATGAACATTGATGGGAGCATGAGGTTTCCATGGAATGTTGTTAAGGTAATATTCTCTAAACTTGCTATCTCTAATTTGCCCTTGTGCAGATCATTTGTAAAACTTGGAATGATATTGTTATAGATTATGCTTCATCTTGTAAATTCATTCCAAACGTTTTCTTTATTTCTACCCATGATATCCGTCCCTCCGATTGCAATTGTAAGTGCAACTCTAGATGTCGTGGTACTCGTGAAAGCAATCATAGGATCCATTGTATAACCCTTGACTCATACAGTTACATCGGTTTTTGATGATGAAAGGAAAACCAAAAGACGTACTATCTTGCCTTAAAACGTATGTCTAGCGGCCCGTAAGCACACCGTCAAACATGATAATAACATGAATGTGAACCCGTCGACCCACACATGTCTAGCGGCATGTAGGCACACCGTCAAACATAATAATAACATGAACGTTAACTTGTCGGTTCACGCATGTCTAGCGGTCCATAGGATATTGATACGATGAATTATGTTGCCTCATTTGGGTTTGAAGGTGATCACAATTATTCGGGCGTCTCAATTGTTAGTTCTTGCAATGGTCTGCTACTTATTTTCAAATCAATTGATGATACTTTATGTGAGGGCATATTAAATCCGATGACTAATGAGTTTTTCGAAGTTCCTCAACCAGAAATATATGAGGAGGATAGCCCCAGTTCTGGATTTGGCTTCAACTTTATGACAAAGCAGTACAAATTGTTCAGAGTTATCTATCAGGATACACAATAATTTAGTTGTCTAATGGACATCATGAGATTTGATGGTAGGAGTGGAACCCATGAATGGAGGCATTTTGAATGCCCCCAATTACGTTCGGCTTTTATAATGCTTACATGGATGGAGTTATTTATTGGGTGGGACAAGAAAAAGGAAAAGAGTATGTGATTTATGCTCTCGATGTTGGGACTGAACAAATTGAGGCTATTGTTGTTTTGGAAGTTGGGCCAAACATCTCCTAGTGTTATGGGTATATAAGGACATTTAATAACAGTGTTTATGCATGTATTCCTGTCGTTGAAACATGCTATAGGAGGATTCAATTGTGGATGATATAAGGAAAACTTTCATGGACCAGAGAATTTGTTATGTATGATGTGCCAAAAAATTGTGGTACGATCATTCATCTCATTAAAGTCTTCAAAGATGGAGAGAGATGGTTTATGGTGAATGGAAACATTTTTTGCTGTGATAAGACTGGGACGAACATCAAGATAAAGACATTGTTGAATAGTAATGAAATAGGTTTTGAAGGGTTTTGTCAAATAAAATCCTTAAATTTTGGACCTCTCCAAAATATCTTGGCAGGCTACCAATGAAGTTTTTTTCTTTTTCTTTTTTTAATTTTTATTTTCGTCGGGAGGAGAAGATTGTGCTTTTTATTTATTTCAAGAAATTATGTTCAACTATCTATCGCCACTAGAAGAAGTTTGGTTAATTTAAGTTACATTTTGATGGTTGCTATTTTATTAAATTTGGTTTTCAATTTGTGGTTTTTTATGAGTTTCATGTATTTTTCAATAATAATAATAATAATATGACTCCAGGTAGGGGACAACTATCGCTAACATAAATATCATGCATCATAAAACATAGTCTCACACCTTAAGCATAACATAAAATACATATATTCTCATATATGTCATACTAGACCAAGATCATGCTCATGTATTCTTGTAAAATATCTTGCAAAACAAGATCATGCTCGTACATGTAACATACATCATACATATCTAAAATGAACTCACATATCCTCTCTAATCAGACATCTTGATTCATAGTCTTAAAACTATCAAAATTATCCTTTTTTTTCTTTCCTTAATTCCAAACTAATATATAAAAAGTTCATTAAAAACTAAACTCCCAATCCTTTTGGAAAAATTGATTTAAACCAATTATCATATAAAATCAATTTAAATTAATTATTTTTTTCAAATAATAAACAATTTTCAAATCTCCCAATTTTTAGTTTAATTTCCTAAATTAAAATAAAATTTTGAAATAAATCCAAAATCTCCTCAAATAAATTCGAGTTCGAAGCAAATTTATTTTTTTAAAATTGAATATCCCTGCACAATATAATTCAATTTAATATCAAAATTCAAAATAACCCTCAATATTACAAATAATTGAATTAGAAATACATAAAAATTTAGGATGTCACATTCTTCTCTCCTCGTTAAACTTTTATTCTCGATTTTTTTTTTTTTTTTTTTTTGAAAAAACTCTAGGTATTGGACTCTCATCTCGTCCTTTAGAAGAACTAGTGATTCTGCCACAAAACTTTCAATAGTAGTATCTCTTTGTGCATCACTTTCTTGGCCAGAATTTGAATAAACTTATCCTCATAACTTAAATTCTCATTCAACTGTGACGTTTCAAAATCTACCATATAAGACAGATATATCACATATTTCCTCAACATAGATACACGGAAAAGATTGTGAATTATAGAGGGACATTATACACGGGAATGGGGTTAGTAACTGTACCTTTTCTAAAACACAGATACTGAGGTTGTTTGTAAACCAATTAAAGAAATGGTGCAGAGTTTTTGTCTTTTTATACCAGAGGCCCACTTTTCTTTTTCTTTTTCTTTTTTAACACATAAATAAAATATTTTTGTCTTCCATAAATAAATTATATACGGGAATGGGTAAGTTTTTGTCTTCCATCTTTTCCTTAAATCTTTTTTAACACATAAATAAAATATTAAACTATCTACGTAAATAACAAAACGAATATTGATAAACATAGTTGGACTTCTATCAATATCTATCAATAGTAGAAATTAATAAAAATTTATTATTGATAGAACTTGATAAAAATCTATCAATATCTATTAGAGATTGAAATTAACATAAGTCTAAAATGATTAAATTTTGCTATATTAGCTAAACAGTTTCCCTTATTTTTTTATTTTTAAAATTGTATATATCACTTTTTTGTCACCTCTTTTCCTTCTCCCTTTCATCCATTTTTTTTAGTAGTATTGAAAAGTTTAAATTTATTTATTACAGTAAAAAAAAAAAAAAAATTATCTTAGATTTTAGATTTAATTTCTATTTGATCTCTATTTTTTAAAATGTTATATTTTTAATCATTTAATTTCGGGCAAATTATGTTTCAATCTAATATTTAAGTTTTGTAATCTTACAATTGTACTATTGGGATATTTTGTTTCCATTCGTTCTCCAAGTTTCGAAATTTACGCTTAACCCTCAACTTTTTCAAGATTTAATTTTAATCGTGATAAAAAATGACTTAAAATATGACTTAACTATATTTATTTTAAAATATATAATGGATATAAAGATTGAAAGTGAGTATTTAATAAAAAAAAATGAAGTTAAAAGTATAAATCTTAAAACTTATGGACCAAATTAAAACAAAAATCTCAATGGTATTACCTTAAAAAAAATTCAATGGTGAAATTGTAATATTTTGTATTGGAATAAATGGTTTGTAATGGTTGCATCTTTTCAAATACCTTAAGATGTGTTAATGAGTGATTGCATCATTTCATAAATAACTAAATTGAAAGAAAGGGCATGACTCGCACGAAAACAAATTAATCTATAAATATATCATTTATTCAAATTGATTTCTCAACATTTTTTATAGAAATATTCTTCCTTAAAAAAAAGGAAAAAGAATAAAAACTCCATTTCAAGATATGTTGAAGTTTGGTATATTCACACTTTGATAGAAAGGAACATGTTCTATTCTAAGAGACAATTACTCTCTAAATTCAGATATCTAAATTTGTCTTAAAGAGACAACCTCAAGTCGTTGCACTCAAATAGTTTCATGTATATGAATGTTATTTTTTTTTATTTATTTTATTTTTATCTAACAGTGGTTTCAGCCCCTTCTCCTATAATGTTAGGCGAGGTGTCTTCTGCTCTCTTCGATTTAGAAAGCAACTGAGTGGCTTTCGCTCCTTGGTCTATTGTCTATCGATGTCCTAAAATCAGGAAAAAAAATTCAGCAACAGGATAAGAAACGTCGAGAGGATCGACGAACCTGAGAGAGGGATCCAGAATCTGAGGAAGTGACTGGAAGGGAAGGAACAGGTCTCGACTGCTGATCTTCTGAAGTAGTCCTAGCCTGGGCAACATAATGGTTTCACCGCCGAGAAGAAACATGTTGTGCCGGGTGATTGAAATCCTCTGAGGTCAACTGAACAGGCTGACAATCGGTAGAAGATGCTGAGTAAAGAAGCTAGCTTGAAGAGTGGGGTTGATCCGTAACATCAACTATAGAAGAATGAGGTTCGAGTTGATGAATAGGAGAAGGCTGCAATACATCTCATATAAGGAGAGGGGCGAAGTAGCGTGACCGATAGGGAGAAGGGTGCTTACCTTTTTTTTTTTGCTGAGCCGTATCTTGCTGGGTGGGACCAAGAGAAAGAAAGGACAGGAGCTTATCTAGTTTGCATTCTATTCTACTCCAGCTTTCCTTGTACGATGCCAGGTGCGCAGGAACGCCCAACCGGTTTCTACTTTCACTTTGTCGTGCTGCTATGATGTAACGTGCAGTCGTCCCAAGGCAGCAGGATGTATGGTATAGGGTTCCCTATTTTCTCTCCCAACAAGTTCTTACGCAGCGGAGCAAACTCCTTTATCGTCTTGCATTTCCTAGCCCTTCTGGAAAGAGATTCAATAGCACCGGTCAAAGAGCTAACAATGACTTTCTTTCCATCCGGAGTGATGGTTAGGCCACGACTAAGAGAACAAATTTCTTCGATTTCGTCGAGCTACTTCAATGGCTCGATATGAAAGATACTGAAGGAAAAAAAAGAAGAAAATGGTAATGGAAGTCAACACTACAAGAATTTTGGGCTTTAATGTCAGTTGAAAAAAGTGAAATCGGCTGTATAACGTCAGTTAAAAAAAAAAAACAGATCTTTAATGCCGGTTTTAAACTGACATTGAAGATAGGCTACAATGTCGGTTTAAAACCGACCTTAAAGGCCTTTTTTTTTTTTAAACTTTATTGAAAATCCATTTCAAAGTATATACACCAAATAGTACATAATCCTACTACTCCCATTACTAGCCTCGTATATAAATTATTTATTTTTTATATACTAGCTTTAATTTAATAAATGGATGTAAACTTATGTTGAGTTTATCTTTTTTTTTTCTCTCTCTTTAGTTCAATACAAAAAATACATATACCGAAGGAGAGATTGACGTAATTCAAACCCAACGGGCAAGTTTTGTTGGCCGATTTGTGTAAGGATGTACTTCTTGTTTTTTGTCTCAATAGAATGTAAATGCTAGCTTAGAATGAATGCAAATTTGTCTAACCATGATCTGTTTATTGGAAGATTTATGTATCATTCTTTTTGTTTATGGGGTATTTGGTGTAGTATTCATGGAAGTACTAATTGATATTTGTGAATGAGAGAAATGATTATTATAAAAGTGGTTGATAATTATATAAGTATATAGAATGGATTGGAAATATTAATTCTTGTTTGTGGATAAATTATTATAGAAATGTGTTTCATTGCAGGTAACTTTGTATTTAGTTTTGTGGTAGAGTATATTGTTCTGTCTGTTGTTATATTTCAGGTTTGAGTTTAGTGAATTCATAGGTGGAAGACAAATATTGATGGCTTGCCATGCAAAATTTTTTATATTTTTAAATAAAAAACAATTGCAGACATTTCTTGACCCAACACGAGATATATAATGTCGTTTTCAACTTTTTGATCGATATTAAAAATATAAATTATGGGCTTCAATAGATTATGGGCTTCAGTTGACAAACGACATTAAAAGGGTTAATATCGGTTGACAACCGACATTAAAGATAGTGTTATTAAAGCCCTTTAATGTCGGTTGTCTTTAATGTCGATTTAACCAACATTAAAGACAATCGACATTAAAGGGCTTTGATAACTCTATCTTTAATGTCGGCTGTCAATCGACATTAAAGCTTTTTTTGCTTTTTTTTTTTCTTTCATTTTCATTCACTTTATTTGGAGTGTGACACTTTGATTTATTTATTTATTTATTTTGAATTAGTATCAAATCTTTGTTTTGAAATATCACTCTATTTCAATTTCTATTATCTTTTTTTTAATATATATATTTAGTATCGAAATCTTTCTAAATTATAAATATAAAATACAGTTGACATGGGATCTTTTTTAAACATATTGTACTTCAAAAAAAAAAATATTTAGAAAAGTATAGTTGTTTACAAAATATTTATGAAAATAGGGTTGTTTTTCTCGATAAAAGAGATCTGGAAAAAAAAAAAAAAAAACGGTTGCTACTGTCACACCTACTGATTTTGAGGCAGGTGGTAAAGATAGGTTGTGGCAGGCGGTAAAATAGGTCGCAAAACCCTTATTTTCTTTGTTTGAATTTTCTTTGTGGTTTATGATAACCATATGTTAACTTAATTTCAACCATAAAAAACTTTATTTAATTTTTGATTTCAAGCAATATATATTACACTCTCAACTTTTATATTTGTATCAATAAATATATAAAGCAGTTAAGTTTATATTTAATAGATCTCCAAATCTTATAAAAGATTAAAAATCACTTTTAATTTATAAACTCTTGTAAAAATAATAATTTAGTCAATAAATTTTAACGATTTAGGTCCTAAACTTTACTATGTAACAATTTAGTTTGTTGTATATTAAATTTTATAATAATTTAGTCTCTATAGTAGAAATTAGTGTTAAGATTTGATGAGATTTTTTTTGCATAAATAAACCGATGAACAAATTAGAGACTCAATATTTTTATATACTAAAATATCTAAATAATAAATTAATAAAATTTGACATTTAATTTTGATGATTTTTTCTATGTTAGGGCCTAAGTTGTTACAAATTTGAAAGTACAAGGATCAAATTATTGCATATTAAGTTAAGGGGTTAAATTGTTACAAAATTAAAAGTATAGGACTTAATCATTATAAACTAAAGTTTAGGGAATAAATTGTTACTTTCATGAAAGTTTAGGGATCAAAAGTATTTAAAGTACTAAGAATTTATACATATTCACTTTTATGTTTAATAAGTCTTTTTTTTAATGTGTTTAAAATATATGTAATATTTTTTACGCATACACTGTTGTGTTTATCATTTTGGATTTCACTCTATATATTTACATCTATATTTATCATAGGGGAGCCTAAAGAATCTATATTTATACCATTTTAGGGACAAGACCGAGTGGGAGTTGGGAACATAATAATATTGAGTGGTGTCTCTGGGCCTTGAACAAAGGGTCTTCACTCTCTCATTGACGGTTTCTGTTTAATAGTTGATCCATAAAAGATTGTTCATGAAAGGAGCACTAGTAATTAAGGATATAGAAGTAAATCAATTGAATATGACTCACATGTAGGTTAGATCAAATTGTGATATTTAATTTAGTAATTTACTAATTTGAGCTTTATGGATATAAGTGTTACCAATTTAATTAAATAGTTAGTAATTATTGAATTATATATTAGCTTTTATTTCTAATCGTATCAAACCATAATGTTTGTTTTATTTATAACATTTGATTAGTTTTAGATTTTGCTATAAATTTGAATTGTATTTAAAGGTATAAACATAAGTTATCTTTATCTAAAAAAAGATATATAAATGAAATGGTTTAATTTGAATTTTTTGAATTAACCTATTGGTTTAAGAAAGAGAAAGGAAACGAAGAAAGAGAAAAAGTGTAAGTCATGAGAGGAGATTTTTGAAAATAAGAAGGGAAGAGAAGAGAAGATAAAAGAATGTAATTTATTGCAAAACTACGATATTTTTGTAAATATTTTTTAAAAGTACCATATTCTACTTTTAAAAATTAAAATATAATTCCAATTTTAGCGAGGACATAAGTCGTTATCATACAATATTCTTATCATAAAAGATCTCTGTCAGGCATGATATGTAAAATCTTTTTTTAAAAAAGATATAAAATGGGGTATAAATTGATCCTTCCATCCCTGATTTCTTTTATTATAAATATTTGAGAATCAAACTCTTGTTCAGCTCTTCACTATAGTAAAGTGGGTTTTGTTTAAAGGATTGGACAGTCAGAGTTTTCTTTGTTTTGGGGTATTATTCTCATATGGGTAAGTGCGCTAATAAATGCACAAAATCTCAATTCAAATGGGGAATATCGATTTAGGGAAGGTTTGTGTCATTTTTCTAATTAAGTTTTTATTTGTAATGCATTAGTTGGTTATTTCCAGCTTTTTCTTTGAGATTTGGTGGGCTAGAAAACAATCGGGGGGTATTTAGCCTCCAAATTGAGTTGGGTAAAAAAATTTACTTACGATTTGGTTCACCAATTATTAAAGAGATTTATTATCATGTTAACTCACCGTTCTCACTTTGTTATTTGTATCAACTTTCCCAATTACTTTCTCCTATAATAATTACTAACTCAATCCCAAGTAATTTGGCAGAAAGAAAAAACTTCCTTTTATACCAGGGACAACACCCAAAGCTAGGGTTTCACCAGTTTACACAATGAATAATACAATGAATTTTAAATTACAAATAGAGGTACATCCTACATGCACTTGGCAGCAGACTCTTTTATTAGCATTCAAAGATTTGGGCGTTTAGAACATAATCAGTTGAAGATGAGGATAATCAATTAATTAAGACTTGGTTCCATTTTGTAATTATTTTTTTTTTTTGAAAATTAAGCCTATATATACTATTTTTATCTCAAAATTTCTTCATTTGTTATCTAAAAACCAAGCCAAATTTTTAATATTAAGAAAAGTAGCTTTCAAAAGATTTTTTTTTGTTTTTTGAAATTAGGCTAAGAATTCCATCGTTGTTGTTAAAATATGCAAATCGTGATAAGAAATAAGGACAATATAGACTTAATTTTTAAAAAATGAAAACAAAAAACAAAATAATTATTAAATGAAACGTTAATCATTTTACTATTCTTCAAAACCAAAACCAGAAAGCAGTTTGCTATATTTTCAAGTCAAATTTTATAAATGGCTATTCCTCTGGTTAGTTCAAATAGAAACGTCTTAAAAAAGAATAGTGAACTCAGTTTACAATTCAAAGGGCAATTAGGTGTCTTTTCTATGTGTAAAATAATTTCTCAGCATTATTATTCTGTCATTTTTATAAACTTTATGAAACAAATGAAAGATTTAAACTTTTCTTTAAAAATTAATAACAAGAAAAACTACCTTTCTTCACGTTTGTAATTTTAAATATTTTTGAAATAAAACGTCAAAAATATTAGAATATACGTAATAGTGTTGCAATGCTACGATTTGACGGAAAGAAGAAAAACGTGTGCGCCTCACACCAACAGGGTTTTGACGGAAAAATAGCCAAATTTGACCGGACATGTTCATGCGTTCATATGTTCGAAGTTTTACTTCCGATCAGGTTGCGGAGATTACCAGTAAGTCCCGCTCTTAACGTCATCTGCTTCAATTTTGTTTTCGATTTGTGAAATTGCTGTATTATCTCGTCTATTTGGTGGACTTGATGCACTTGAGTTAGGGTTATAAATATTTGGTTTCTCGTTCCATCACCCTGATTGTATGAAGAGCTTATTGTGATCTGTACTTTTCTAGTTACGTTAGGGTGTAGTTTGTGCTTTTCCTGTCGTCTTGAGCTACTATGTTGCTTGTTCTTGCAATCTCAAGCTTGATTCTTGAAGTTGGATCAGGATTTTGATTGCTCTTTATGCGTTCACATGTTTGCAGTCCTACTTGGTTACTGTCTGATCTTACAATCGCAAGCTTGCCGTGTCAAGTTTTTGCTTATGTCTATGTTTATCCTTTTCCTTTTGCTGTTGTTTATTAAATTTTTGGATGACTGTTGTATTGCTTTATGTTCATGGTCCATTTCAAAAATACCTTGTCCACCCCAAGACGAGTTCTAAGAGATAATTTGAGTTTTAAAATTATTGTTTCTGCTTAGGGGCTTGAACCAAAGGCCATAATGGGATCTTGGAACAACTCAAGCCCTTACCACGCAGGAATCCCTTGAGGTTGATTTTAATTCTTTTCAAATGAAGAATAGGAGAATTAAATGCTAAATATATTATTTATTTATTTTTGTTTTGACACAGTTTAATACGAGAATTTCCCCAAGGGCGATGCCTTAATGTCATGGGCACCCATAATGATTTAAACTCACAGGTGATTTTAAATAAAATCTTTAGAGTGAACGAAATATAGAGGGGTATCTCAGCGATGTTTGATCTCTTGTTAGATTTCTTAGATTTCATATTTTTCTATGGGCTTCAATTTTTTTGAGAATCTTTTGTAATTATTCAGTAGGAACTGTCTTGTATTGTTGCCATTCTTTCCCTGGATCCCCTTCGTTTGTAGGCATGGTTTTTTTGTATGCCGTTGCATTCTTTCATTTTTTTCTCGATGAAATTTGCTGTTTTCATTTAAAATGAAAAGGGAATGATCTTTAATCATAAATGTGATTACTTGAGATTCGCCCTCTAAAGTAGGTTAGATGCTTGAAGAACTTTCATTTGTTCTAATATCAATAACTTTGTGGCTTTGTCTTTTGTTTTGTGTTTTTGAGTCAAAGGACGAGTGAGGGTGGGGTATTTGAACTTTTGGCTTTTTGATTGAAGGCAATGCTTTAACTAGTTCTAGCTGAGCTATGCTCAAGTTGCCATTGGGGCTTTGTCTTGGTTTTTTACATTTAAGTTTCAAACTTCCTATTCTTTCAATCTTCATCAAATCATTTTTAATGTATAAACTAAACACCATGACGCTATGAGATTTAGATTTTGGTATTATAGCTGAAATCTAGTATATAAGTCAAGCACATTATGCTGCAATGTTTTGGTCTAGTCCCTACACCTAGTAAATCTCAATAGCATCAATATTTCTCAAGAGGGTCAATGATATATGTGTGCTGACATTCATCTTAGAATGTGACTAAATCTTCAGAATTACTGTAAGATAGTGTTGCTTATGGTGCTTTCTTTTTCGTTTTGGTACTTTGGTAGAACAACCAGGCGTTTTAGAGGTTGTCTAAAGCAGTAATAACAAGCTACATTCTGGAGAATGAGGAGCAGCAAGGCTTCACTAGAATATCAAATTCTCCCTCTGGAGATCGGTTTGTAGCCTAAATAATGTGCGTTTTGTGTATATTGGCATTATACTGTATAGTCATGTCACACACACACATATGTATATCTATTTATCATTATATGTCTGATTGTGCCTGTTAGCAATTTACGATTAAGCGAATGTTTTGCCTTTGTACTTCGTTTAATGTTTTCTATACCATTGAACTTGTCTTTTTGGTTAATTTTAGGCTAAAATATAGAAAATATTCATGAATTTTGTATTTTGTTTCAAAATTACTCATAAATTTTTAAAAGTTTCATTATTATCCTTTATTAAGGGTTGCCCTAGGCAAGGTCTAAAGCCCATTGGACGGAACCAAGTCCTAGAAAACAGAATGTTACATAGGAGTCTGCACCATATAAAAGGAAAAGTCAACCCCTTGGTTCTAAGTCGACCAATCGAGCTCGTGAAATTTTATCAAAGGGAAATAATCGAGCCAAGCTCACCACTGACACTCTGTAACCTCGAGGGTCACACCTACTTTGACACTTATCAACGTTACACGTTAAGTTGTTTCAATCTACAAGTTATAGTTTTGGTATATTGCTTCATAGATATAGGTTCTCAAAGGGACGAGTTCAAGGTGGGCTACGTTATTCTTGTGGAGGGAGGAGCATAATGAGCGAGATCTGATTAGGATTACTTCATACGGGATTGATAGGTGTAATTTTTTTTTTTTTTAATTATTATTAGAGGGGATGGGTTGTTGATTGTACAATAGAAAATGTGTTCATACGGCGGTTGATAGTTTTTATACTTTTGAAATTGTTCATATGGGGTTGACCATATTCTTTTAACTTAGAAATACTTTATGAGGTTGTAATATTGATAATATTAAAGAAGGGGCGTTTTTATAAAGAGATATTGATGGAAATTTGATTGATATATAAGATTGAAAATGTGTGTATTGTTTATTTGATTGGTGAATATATGTCATATATATACCAAATGTGGTTATTGGATCAAAATGCTAGAGCAATTATAGATAAAAAGTCTACATTGTAGTTTTTTTCTTAAAAAAAAATCACAATCACATTTATTGACATTTTTTCATTGTCAAGTTAAAAATTTCTTGACCTTTTTTCCTTATCAAGAATGCTCATATTCTAACATTTCAAAAATGTCAAGTGCTAGTGTTTCTCAATGTTTTTTAAATGTCAAGTGTCACTTTTCTTGATGCTTTTAAAATGTCAAGAAAATCGACATTCTTGACACTGGCTTCCTTGATGTTTTTTAAAATATAAAAAAAAGTGATTCTTGACATTTAAAAACCGTAAAAAAAACACTGTTTTTGTAGTAGTAATTACAAAGCCAAAATCGCTTCTGATAATTTATAACGGAAAATAGTGAAGGTTGAATCAATTAAAAAACTTGTCCCTAAATTTAGCAACTAAACACACATAAAATTCTCCCCCTTGTGGTTCTAAAAAAAAATTTACACAATCCCAAACCACTACATAAGAACAACATAATCACCCAACTTTTCATCAACTTGATCATCCAAATTCACTATTTGATTTCCCTCTTATCAATCCATTTTGTAATATTCTCAAAAAGTGAATAAAAGATAATGCCAAATAGTTTTGAAGATGAACTACCATGCTAGAGAAGCTAAAGGGCTAGGCTGGAGAGCAAGTTTGCAATTAGAGAACGAACAATTTAATGAAAAAAGCAAGCAAAGCAACTCAATCGGCAAAAGAGATAATCCAAGAGATATGCCAACAGATGATAACGAATGCTCAAATAGCAGTAGAGGCTATCAAAGATGCTACCGGATTAAACAAATGAATTACCATTTCATTTCAATAATAATATAATGCACAAGTTTTTCCCTTCTTTATGATTTTTTTTGTTAATGAGTTGTTTCTTTAATTTCCCCTTTTGCCATAAGAGAGAGCAGGGGAGATTCTTGATTCGTCTCTCTTTGTGGTGTTTTGATCTAGCTCTATATTTGATGTTATGGTTCTTTCTCATTATTTTTATTATATATTCCTAAGATTATCATACACTTATCTTGGCTATATATTTTATGTTAGATGTTAAACCTTTAATGTTTTATGGGTTAATTACTTTTTACAATTATCAAGATAAGATATGTATTATCAACTTCAAGATCAAAGGTTAGGTTTTCCATTCATATTGTAAAAAAAAAAAAAAATAAATAAAATAAAATAAAATTATATCACTAATATCTTATCAACAAATCATCAAATATATGATTAGGTAAACATGCATATGTGCAATCCAGTTTAAAAAAAGAAAAAAGAAAGAATTCAATTTTATCGTAAAATTGTGAAGTTTTACCAATTTTTACTATAAACTTTCAATTTTTCATTGAATTAGAGTTGCTCTTAAGATAAGTTTTCTGAGATGTGATAACTTTATCATCATCTAACGCTCATTTTAAGTTTTTAAAGATTATAAGTTTTTTAGATGGAAATTACCTAGATTTCATTTTACAATATAATAAAAATGGTTATAAATCTAATTTTTATCTCAAAATCAAATTCATAAAATCGTTAAAATATGAAAGAAAGTATCGATATGATAACTCCTTCAGCTATATAAGAGCTCTATGGTAAGTTAAAGGACATATAATGGAAAATTCTTGCAATACATACAAGTAAATCAAGTAATGGTTAAATGTCAATTTAAAGCAGCAAAATGAAAAGAATAGGTCATGCTTTAATTAAGTAGAACAAAATATGTATAACATATACATTTTTTTAGAGCGAATATAAGATAAAACTTCTATCATTATCAAGAAAAATACATGGGAATGGAGGAAGCTTGTACACCTATTATTTTGCCAAAACTTGGAAGAACAATCACGTAGTACACTCGGTTTCAAAAAAGAAAAAAAAAAGTTTAACTATTGGGAGTGATTTTGAAAAAATTGAAACAACATTTTTCAAGTTCAAAATTACATCGGAAGGTTTTTTTTAATAATTCAAAATCAATTTTGATGGGATGAAAATCTCGTTAGTAAACTGATTTGACTGAATAAAGACATATTTCATAATATATTTAAATATGTAAAATTGATTTTAACCATTTCAAAATTAAATCACTCTAAAACATACACTAGCACTACTACAAATATATCTTTTAGTAGCGTTTATGTATAGCTTTTCATAAAAGAGCTATTAAAAAATCGGAAAAAAAAAAAGAAGCAGAAAGTGAAAACTAGAGCCTGCGTGTTACATTTGGCTTTTTTCTTTTAATAGCATTTATCAACTTAGGTTGCGCTTTTTTCTTCTTCGTTCAAGCAAGGAGCAACTCTACTGTTTTGCTCATATTTGATACGTCTTCAGGTTAGAGAGTCCGAACCTCATTAATCTCAATGATGCGAATGTTTGCATTGTTCGTATGAAAACGTCTTTTGTAATCACTCCAATTTCTCCTTTCCTTGTTATATTTATTTACATATTGTTGCTTACTGATACTTCTTCGTAAGGACTATACCAAGTGAATCATATCTTATATTTTCCTTTTTATTCAAGTTTTAAATGTTAGTTGGATAATAGTATTATTTATTTGAGTTGATTTTGCATTGTTTTAACAAAAAGAAAAACAAAAACAAAAAGTAATTGATAAAATGTGTTGGGTAAAATGCTTTTGCCTCCAATAATTGAGCCTCCAAATTCATAAGGCAAACGATTAAAATCTCATTTGGTATCCATTTTGTTTTTGAAAATTAAACCTACATCATCCATATTTCATACCATAATTTACATATTTCTTAAGTAAATGGTTGAATTTTTAGCTAAATTTCAAAAACAAAAACAACCTTATGAAAGCTACTTTTTTAGTTCAAAAAATTGACTTGGCTTTTTAAACCATCAGTAAAAAGTAGATAACAAAAGGAGAAATTTGGAGGTGGAAGTAATGTTCATAGACTTAATTTTCAAAAATAAAAACAAAAAACAAAATGGTTACAATACAAGGCCTAAATAAGGATAAGTAGACTTATGTACTGGAATTTTGTGTCTTTTAATTTCTCTGTTTTTAATTTAAATGAGAAATTAAGATATTTGAATGCTTTTATACAACAACAATTTTAAGTGCAGAAAGTGAGCCAATATTATGATAGGATCCGAACAATATAACAACAACCAGGATCTCCTTCAAAACAATCAACCAAATAATTGTTCTCCAAAACACCACAAATAAATCATCAAATAATCACCAAGCAATCGACCAACAATGGACAACAATAAACCACAAAATTCTGGAAGACTAAAAATAAAGAGCACACACGAATTATACGTGTGGAAAATCCTTTCGATGTGAGTCCATCCTTGTCAATTTCTCTTATGATAAAACGAAGGAAAAAAGAATCCAAATGCATTTAGTAAACACACAATGTCATTGTGTTGATGTTCATAATTCACCAATTTCTTTCTAATGCGTAGGATAAATGCATGGGCTAGACTTTTCTACTGTCTAATGGCAGAATTTTTTTACTTACGAGTTATTTATTTTGTATTTAATTGCAAACTTTCTTTTTACCAACAGTTGGATGCTTGAATCGAAAAGATTATATTGTGAGTATTGTTTTCATACTAATTATATTGTGAGTATTGTTTTCATACTATTAGATTGAACAACATAGAACGTTGGAGTGTGCCTTGCAATATTTTACTTATGATATATATGTTAATTCACAAATTTATGTTTCTGTGTAAAATTTTGCTCTTCATTCTGAATTTTGGACTTCAAGTTTCTGCTAATGGAGATGGTCATTTGTAGATCTTAAAAAGGTCTGGGTACGTTATGAGTAAATGTATTAGTGTTATTTATATTTCAACTCTGTTTTTGAGTCTTCATGTTTATTTTTTTTAGCTTACTTGAATGTTGAGAGAATGGAAACTAAATGTCACACCCCGCCCCAAACCACCCTTCGCGCCTGGGAAAGGGCGTGACTGACAGCAGTTATCAACCCTTTGATTGATACTTACTGCCTAATAACTCTTGCAGAAATAACTCTGATACCAATGAATAAATTCAACAACCAATTGATTAAGTAGGCCCATCTTATATTACAACAATGTAACGTTTATACAACTCAAAGACTTAACAACAAAGTTTACAACAACAATTGTAAAACCCTCCGAAAGTGTAACTGTGGCGTGTGGCAGATCTTGACCTTAGCAGCACCCTGAAACTCCTACTTTCCACTACCTAGGGGAGGGGGATAAAACATAAAACATGGAAAACATGAGCTATAAAGCCCAGTGAGTGGTGCCTTTAGATAAACAAATAACTTTGTCAATAGAAATATATTTTTGGGAAAGCAATGCATAGTCAACAAGAACATTACCACAAGTTCATTATTATTTTCCAGCCTAACCGCTGGACAATCCCCAGCTCGACCGCTGGTTAAAACAACTAACCCCAGCTTGATCGCTGGTTATCACATAATATAAACATCCCCAATATTTTCAACGTATACTAAGACAACAACAATTCCTGTGGAAACTTTTCCTGTACCCTATTATCCCGCTAATGTGCACATCGACTATTTTTCCGCTAGCTAAGCTTAAGTAACTTGACTATATTTCCCGCCGGTCGTCACCGACTATAATTTCCCGCCGACCGATGCTGACTATATTTTCCCGTCAAGTACCTTTTCAAGCATGCTAACTATATATCTCGGGTACAATTCCAGTTTCCAACACATACATACAAGCAATATCTTAACCAGCATAGTAATCAGATAAACACATATCCCTGAACATGCCAATTTAACATTATCCCCTATATATATTTACCTATATATAGAATTCATATCAACAATACAACACACAATAACCACTCACCTTGGTTGGTTAGGAACTTTCCTTTCTGAAGTTTCTTAGGTTTCCTTGGTTTCCCTTTTGAATCCTAAATTCCAGATTCAAATATCAGCTTAGATTACTCATAGTTCCAACCTTATTTTAAGATACTTCCTTCTTCAAACATGTTCTAAAATGTCTCAGAAATCTTACCATAAAATCTTAGCTCATAACTTCTCGTGGTTTGTTCGGATTCATCAAAAAATTAAGACTAGTCCAACTTACCCGAAAGCTCGACCCTTTTGTCTTTTCCTAATTCTCCAACCCGATTCCTTGGAGCTTCTTCTCTGAAAGCACTACCATGAAAAATAGACTCTTTTAGCTTTCATATGGCTTTAGAATCACATCAAACGCACAAGTATTCTGGGAGAACTCCTCGTTCCAAGTTGATGCTACTTTCTAGACTTCACTGTCCAATGCGTCCTCTTTGAACTTCTATGTCCAACGCATGGATTTTGCTCTAACGTAAGGTTTCCTCAACTTTCCTACTCTTCTTAAATGTATTTTGAGTTGTGATCTGAAGAATGAAGTCTTTGGTCCTATTTATAGGCGTCCAAGATTGCTCCATGGCCGACACCTTCTACTTGGCCGCATGACCAAGTGTCTCTTCCTTATACCATCAACGCAATCTTTGCATCAGCACAACCCAATGTGTCTTATTCTCTTTTCACCAACACATGACCCTTAACTTTGTATGTCTTCTTATGCTGCCACCTCTTTTACTTAAGGCTTAAGAATTCTTCCTAACAAGCCACATGTCCGGATGACATCCACCATGAGTTCATCCTTCATATGCGTCCACAAACTCTTGGATGTTCAACGCATCACTTCCATTTTCCTTCCTTTAGCCACATGCCGTCACCAACAACCCTTCCAACGCATCAACACAACTTCTTCCAATGCATTGGTCCATTCCAATGTATCAACACAACTTCTTCCAACACTTTGGTCCCTTCCAACGCATCAACACAACTTTCCATACTTAGCCAAATTTTCAAATTTTCCCTCCTTCCACCGCATCTCACACAACATTCTATACTTAGTCAAATTTTCAAATTTCCCTCCTTCCAATGCATCCCATACAACATTCTATACTTAGCCCAATTTCCAAATTTTCCCTTTGCCCAAGTACTCTTTCCAAGATCTTGTGGCCAATGCATAGCAATGCCTAGTCCAACACTTAGTCAATTTTCAGGGATTTAAGCTTAACTCAAAGCTACTCACATAGCAATGCCTAGTCCAACACTTAGTCAATTTTCAAGGTTGTGTATTAAGCTTAACTCAAAGCTACTCATATAGCAATACCTAGTCCAACACTTATTCAATTTTCAGGGATTTAAGCTTAACTCAAAGCTACTCAAGGAAAATCTATTCAACACTTAGAAATTTTCTTTTTCTTCAACATAGGATTTAACTTTCTCCTAGTTAATCCCTTAATCACCTGCTTAAATAGGAAAAATAGAAATTCGGGTTTCACACTAAAATCTTGACTTTATGTCATTTTTATGATGTTTTGATTGTAGAACTCAGGGCCCCTTATATCCTTCTCCAAATCTCAGAAGATCCACACTCCTATTGATTGAGAGATTTTTCTCCTATGGTTCCTACGTTTTCTTACCTATCGAGCTTGAGCACAAGTCTTTCAAAAATCTAAAAAATCATGTGTTAAATGAAGCAGGAAACATTCCATGAATTAGTTCGATTTTGAAAGCGAAATCTGATGAGAAAAAATGTTTTGATTGTAGAATAGGTGTATTTGGTTAAAAATATCTTCAAGGATTCTATATATTGTTGAGGGTGGAAAAGTTTAGTAGAGTTATCTTCGTGACTATATTCATGATTTGTTAAATAAATATTATGCATTTGAAATTGATTGGAATTTACTGTATGGTTTTTGTTTATGGATATTAGTAGGTTCTTTGTTTTTTTCATCTTTATTTTTTTCTATCATCGAAAGACACACATCCAACATGCAATTGAAACTATAAAGTTTTAATTTGTATGTATATCTATTTATTATTTTTATTCTTTATTTCAATAATTTTACTTAACATTTTATTACTTAATGACTTTTTGTAGGTGCTAAAGAATTACTAATGCATGCAACGTCTAGACAACAAACACAACTAACTTGGAGTTAATTGGATTTTTTATATCAATGTTTTGTAAGTTATAAAGTTTATGTTTTGTTCATCTCCAAATGTATGATATTAATATATTTTCTTTTTGACAATATGAATCTTGTATGAATGTTTTTTTAGATATACACATTTTGAGTATGTGAATTATAAATATTTTTTCACTTTTAATGTATAGGAAGGTATCAAACACAATACTAGCAACGTGAACATAATTGAGAAGCTATAAAAAATTCCTTAAACAACTATAACAGTTTATAAAAGCTATGGAAAGAATTTTTTTGAACAGTTGAAGGCTTATGATATCTTTCATTAAACAAATAGATATAACCGCAAATAAATGTTATAATAAATTAACAATAACCTCAAATTTTGGCTATAAAAGCATTTCTGCAGCTTTTTCAAAATGCTATATTACATATTACAAATATCAAATGTGGTTTGCAAAATGCTATCAAAAGTCAAGTATTTCATAGCATGTTACTAAATCCTATTAAAAGAATAGATTTTTTTTATAGCATTTTAAAAACGCTATCAAAAGTCTCACACTTTTAATAGTATGGGTTGTCACGACTTTGCATAAAACGCTATAAAATACCTATTATAGCGTTTTTTTGAAGCAAAATTCTCATAGAGTGGACATCTGGATTGCTACATTTATTTTTCAGTAATATAAGATGCCCTAACATCTAGAGATTTCTAGGCATCCTAATTAAGATTGCCCTTATAGAGGGTATCTTGAAAGTTTTGGATGCTCTCCTGAAACATGGATCGAGTTTTCTGGATTCTTATGTTAAGGGCATCTCCATTTTGCTTTTTTTTTTTTTTTTTTTTTTTTTATCCTTTTGTTTTGCATAGATATATCTTCTTTATTTATTTATTTATTTATAATTCTCTTGGGTTATATTGTAATTGTTATTGTTTTTCTAGGAAGATATTCCAATTTAAATTTGAACCAATATTTGTCTTATGAAAACTTAGGTTGATATATATTATTTTGTTGAGAATAATAACAAATAAATAATAAAATATATTAATGTAAAAAGAAATTAAAATTAATAAAACACAAATATGTTAATAATTTAAAATTATATTAAACTAATAATAAATTAATGAATAATTGTAAAGGAAATTATTAAAATATTATGTAAATTTATGACATTCTCAAATACAAATCTTATAAATCAAATACATTTGTCTATATATTTCTAGTTATTTTAAAAAGTATTCTTACAAAACAAATATGACTAGTTAAGAATGTCTTACATTTATAATTATGGGCATACAAAAATTCTGGTTATCTACTTTAAAAAAAAAAAAAATCCTAAGAGTAATTGATATGAGTCAAAAGACATCAAAATATTATTTATATTTGTTGAAATAATTTTGATGTAATTCCTTGAAAATAATAATTTTTTTTAAAAAAATAATTTTTCAATTTTATCATTTTTAAGATGGCTTTCCATTTATGGATGGTATACAGTATTGGCATGAGAAATGCCCTAAAATAAGGAACCAACTTTTGTGGTGAATTTTGTAACATTGCTCAATGATTAAACCTGGTCAATTGGCCCCAATATAGAACATGATTCCAAACATCATATGACAAGTTAACAAATCACAAACTACCACGTGTCATTACACGTGTCAAGTAATGATTCAATCATAACTACTATTTAAATTAGAACAAGTTTGAGTTTCAAAATCAACAAATTCCGAAAACTATAATCACCTATTCATCAGAAGTTATAAGCTCTTTGTGTGTTTTTGAAATTCTTCACCAAACAATATGGATAACTCACAAAAGATGAGCTACCATGCAGGAGAAGCCAAGGGTCAAGCTCAGGTTTACATCTATGAATTTAGTAACATTAGTATAATTTAATAATTTCATTCAATAATTTTATGTTTTGTGTTATTTCTCGATTATTGTCACTTAGTTGTACCGCATCTTTATTGTCACTTCAAATTACTTTTATGGCTATACTATTGGGAGATGTCTGATTTAACGTATTTTTTTAATTTGTGCCCTTATGTAGGAGAAATTGAGCAATATGATGGATAAGGCCGGTGATGCAGCTCAATCAGCTAAGGAATCAGTGCAAGAAGTAGGACAACAAATGAAGGCCAAAGTACAAGGAGCAGCTGATGCTGTCAAGGATGCAATTAATAAATAAAGCTACCCCTATTTGATAATTTTGGGGTTTTTTTTTTTCAATGGCTCTCTTCAATTTTGATTTTGCTTATATTTTAATTTTCCACCTCCCTAAAGAAAGCTAGTATTGCGTAAGAGCCTTGAAAAGAAAAGCTCTCATATGGCTCATGAGCTTTTTCTTCCTACAAGGATATGAATTATGGCTAGTTGGCATGGGGTAAAAATTTAACATCCTGTCTAATAATTATTTGGTTTTTTATTTTTTAAAATTAAGATTATATACACAACTTCTATTTCTAATTTTCTTCTTTTGTTATCTACTTTTTATCAGTGATTTAAAATACCTATTTAAAATTTGAAAATCAAATACAATAGCTCTTAAAGTTTTGTTTTGTGTTTTTGAAATTTGGTTAAGAATTCAATCTTTGTACTTAACAAAGATGGAAATCATTGTAAAAAATGTGGATGAAATAAGTTTAATTTTTAAAAACAAAAACAAAAAGCGAAATGATTACCAAACTGGTTTTACTTGTTCAATTTTCTATATATTGTTTCTGTTTTCTTTGACATTAATTTTGAAAATGGGACAAAATAATATAAGTGGTATGGATGTTTAGGAATTAAAAGGATAAAAACTTTAATATCTTAACTGGCAAAATAATTTAAAGGTAATTATAATTCAATAACAAAAGGATAAGATCATTTTAAATACACTTTTAGTTAGAGGGGAGAAATCCAAGGGGGTGCCAAAACACTTTTTAAAACAGTAAATATTCGACATTGGTTCAAATTCAACCATATAAAATTTTAAATAATTATCTTCTGATAAAGTATGGAGTAATAATTTTAAATAGTAAATTTGCTGGAATTTTTTTCAAGTATAGTAAAATGATAATGTCTGTCGATCTATTACTTAGTGACATATTATAGAGACTTGATCTTCAAATTCACGTATTGTAAAAATAAAATAAATAAATAAATAAATAACACTAATTCGATATTAATTTATCAAGATTTAACAAAAAAAAAAAAATAATAAATAAATAAATAAAATTTACCATACATTATCCTACTTCATATATTGTTGATTTTTACAACTTTACTCTCATTCTATAACATTCTTCTCTTATTTAACGTTTTTGCCCTACCTACTTATTTGCATCTTCTTCCTTTTTCTCTTCCAATTCCCCATTTCATTTTTTCCTTCTTTTAATTTTCCCTTTAATATATCATTTGAGCTTGGTTGGATAAGAATTTCATTTTTTGTTTTTTGATTTTATACTTGGTTTCTCAATTTTTTTTAATCACGTTTTTCACTTGTTAAAAGAAACCTTTAGATTTTTAGTCAAATAATCATAATTGTAACTACTTTTTTAAATAAATATTCTTTTTTATTTTCAAAACTCGATTTTTTATAATCGATGGAAAGAGAACAACATAAAAAAAAATAAATTTATAAATGGGAATAGTGTTTATAAACTTAATTAGTTTATTTTTTTTTTTTTTAAAAAAAACAAATGATTGTCAAACGAGATCTTTAGTTTTTTTTTTATTTAAAAATTCTGCTTATTTTCTCTCAAATTTGTTACATAGTTTTCATATATTCATTCTTAAGAAAGCATTTGAAACATTAACAAAATCCCAAAAATAATCTTTAAAGACCACTTTTCTTAATTTTCAAACTTGACATGAACTTTGAAAACACATGGTTACAAAAGTAGATTAAAAAATAACAAAATTCAGAGATGGAATTAGTATTTATAAAGCTTTCAAAAATAAAAAACAAAAAAATAAAGGCATTAAAAGGCTATAAACAAAACCTCAATTATCGTCTTTTTTTAATTGAAATAAGTTAAATTACAAGTTTAGTCATTGATAGATCAAAAAAAAAACAAAAAAAAAAAAAACAAAAACAAAAAAACAAAAATTTACATTCTGTTTTTACTGTGATAATATATTATTATTATTATTATTATTTTGATAAAATATGGGGTGGGGGATCAAACTTCTTACTTCGAAGTTATCATGCAAATTTAATGTCAGTTGAGCTATGCACATTTTAGCAAAACAATTAATGTAATTTAAAACATTAAAAATAAGTGTGATGCTAATAAGGATTGAATAGACACCCACTGGCAACAATAAGGCCTTTGGGGAATGTTCCACAAATCGATTGATTTTCGCCCAATTAGTCTCACAACTTTTCTGTATAAAATCATTGCTAAAGTGTTGGCTAAAAGACTTAAAATTACTCTCTCAATCACTATACCAGAATAATAGATGGCTTTTATGAAAGGAAGACAAATCACCAATCCCATCATAATGGAAAATGAAGCTGTGGATTTCTAGAAATACAAAAAAATCAGAGGCTTTGTGATCAAATTAAATATTGAAAAGACTTTCGAGAAAATCAATTGGTGCATTGTTGAATTTATGCTAGCCAAAAAAGCTATTTGACAAAGTGGAGTAAGTGGAAAAAAGCATGTATTAGTAGCGTTAGCTACTCCATTTTGATTAATGGTCGGTCCAATAGAGGAATCAGACAAGGTGACACATTATCACCTTTCCCTTTTCTTCTTGTTATGAATTATCTAAGTGACTCGTTGAAGATCTTGAACAAAAAGGCTTCATTAATGATTGTTGCCTCTCACACCTTTCTGCAGATGATATTCTT
Source organism: Benincasa hispida (assembly GCF_009727055.1). Lineage (NCBI taxonomy): Eukaryota > Viridiplantae > Streptophyta > Magnoliopsida > Cucurbitales > Cucurbitaceae > Benincasa > Benincasa hispida. The sequence goes on from NC_052354.1 coordinate 1,109,506, forward strand.
CTCTTTGTGGAGGACATCAACTCTTATCTCCAGAACTATTTCAAAGCTCTCAAAACCTTTGAAGCTGCTAATGGTCTCAATATCAACTTGTCAAAATCTGTGCTTTCTAGTATAAATGTTGAAAACACTCATGTTTTAGAAATTGCATATGAGTGGGGCATCACCACACAATTTCTCCCCTTGCATATTTGGAAGCTCCTTTGGGAGGGAAACCAAATTCTGTTTGTTTCTGGAATCCTATTATGGAAAAGGTATGAAAAAAAAATTGAGCAATTGGAAATACTCGTACATTTATAAAGGGGGAAGGCATACTCTTATTCAAGCTTCACTCACAAGTCTACCAACCTACATGTTATCCACCTTCAAAGCTCCTTGAGCTACTTGTAAATCCGTTGAAAAGCACGGGAGGAATTTGTTGCGGAAAGGCAATGCCGAGGAGCACCACCATCACCTGGTCCATTGGTCTATTGTGACAGCACCAAAAATCAAAAGAGTATTGTGATTGATGCCCTAAATCTCATGGGTCATATTGTTTGTAATTGTAATGTACAAATAATTTATTTATTTAATAAAATATGAGATATTTTATTGGACATTTAGTAGCATCAAAATAAATTAACATCCAAGGTTATTATCTGTAGCTTAAACATGTATGTAGAGATATATAAGTGGATCATATTTAAGTGATAACCTAAATGGTTTGTAATAGATGGATAAGGCTGGATACTTTATCCTGGTGACACTACAAATACGATCTAGTTTGTAGATGTTACAATTTTTATAAAGTGCTACAAATGATTTGATCTTGATCATTCATGTTGAGACATGTGAGCGGGGGCATTCTATACAAAGAAGTTTGTATAAGATCGGACCATGAAATGACTAGTCTCATTATATAACACCGTTAATAATATAGACTTACATTTCACCAAGATGACCATAGGTGACATAGCCTGAATCTTGAGTGAGTTGTGAACTTCTGTTTATGAAGACAGTCCTTTGATTTATCTTGGTGAGAGTTTCTAGATAGCCGACTCAATAAGTATACCATTTTGGGGATTCGTTTGATTGGGGAGTTGGGAACACAACTACACAAGATGAAACTCACTTCTTTCTCGAAGTCGAGATAAGTAGATAAATTGCTGGCTGATTTTGGGACTTGAACAATGTGGCGCCACACCCTCTTTTGGTTCGAGAGAGGTTTGTTCATAGTTGGGCTATGACTTATTGTTCAAGAGGGATCAGTGTTACTTAAAAAGTTAGACGTGACTACAGGGGCGAAACAGTAATTTTGGTCCAGTTGTACTTATGAGCAACTTGTGAAGGGTTATTGCGTTGTTGGCTGGTTTTATCCAATAAACATAGAAATATATTTTCAACTATCGATCTTTAATGGAGTGACTGGACGTTAATGTATATTGAATAACTTAATTAAAGAATGAAAAATTTAATTAAAGATGTTTAATTAATTATTCAAGTACCGTTGGAGCTTCAATCTATAGGTCCATGAAGTCCTATTCGTAACTCAATAGGGATAATTGAAAATCAATTTTTGGATTAATTTGAATTGTTCAAATTAATTAAGGGAATTAATTATATGTAATATAATTAAATTAATTATATATATGATATAATTATAATATAAAGTTTATTTGGTGAGGATTTTTTTTTAATATGATTCAAATATTAATTATGTGAATTGGATTCATATAATTAAATTTAGTATAAACGAGATTTATATTAAATACCATGCATTAATGAGAGAATTAAAACTATAGATTACATTGTATTTGATACAATATAAAACTATAGGTTATGTGTTATATATGATATAAATTAGTTATATATATATATATATATAACATTTATTTAATTTTTAAAATTAAAGGGAGGGAAATAACTCCCCTCCCCTCAATTGTCTCTCTATTAATTACGTGGTAGTGGGGTAGTTTTTTTTGGCGGTGATCTTCTTTTACACAGAAGAAGATAGACTATATGTCTGTGTAATCACTAAAGAAAAAAAAAAAAATTCTCCCTGCTAAAAAAAAATTCTCTCTGAAGTCTTTCCCTCTCTCCCTAAATCATAGAGCCCACTCAATTGCTGAGGATTCTCTATCCATTGGTGGTGTCCTGTGCATTCTGTTCGTGGTTCGAATTGTTCGTGATAGATTGAAGAGGGATTTCGTTAAGGCTATGATTTCTTTAAAGGCAAGTCTTTTCTAACCCTAAATTCTCTTTTCTTTTCTTTAGCATGTTGTAAATTTTGTTTGAATTGCATAATTTCTGGTCTATAATTTGATTATGCGTAAAATTAAAATTGGAAACAATCCCCGTTTCCGCTGCGGAATTTCACTGTTCCTTCAAGGAGGGCATAACTATAGTTAACATCATAACTTTTGCGCCTATTAGATTTGGAGATTGGTTACATTTGTTCAAAATTGTCTGGTAATGGTTTGGTTGGATAGTGTCTCAAGTTGTGTACTTATTAATGAGTGGAACATCAATCGTATTGTAGGAATATTTCTTTCCTTATTTATGCACGACAAAATTTCTTCATTATTGGATTTTTTTTCCTTTTTAGTTTGTGTTTCCGGTTGGAATGATTTTCTTTCTTTCTGCTACTTCGCATTTAAAAAGGTTGATTGGGTTCAAGTTAAGGTTACCACTTTTCTCATGATTTGAGTTCTTCTGGAAGGAACTCTTATTCAAGAGAACCAATGAGCAAAAATAAGATCTTTCCAAGCCCATTGTGAAAGAATAAATGCATTCACAAACATACAAGAATAGTTATGCATTATTGAGCAAATTACAACATGCTTTCTTATTAAAACAAAAAGAATTGAGAGACATACCTTTGAAGAACTCTTCTTCTAGGAATCTCTTGCTCTCGTGAGTAATTGTCTAGGAATCTCTCGCTCTCATCACAATCACGAACTGTCTGATCCTCGAACAACCCTTGACACTACCACTCGGCAACCTTGGTATTCTTGGAGTGAGAATCCAGGAGGTGTGAGCTCTGTGTGAATTTGGTAAAGGAAAGGAGGATGTATATGATCAAGCTACACGATTGAGTAAGTGGGAAAAAGTTATAGTCTATCATATAGACAAGAGTACTCGATTGTCTAGTAATCTCTCGCTTTCGTGAGCAATCGTCTAGCAATCTCTCACTGTCATGAGCAATCGTCTAGCAAATCGTCTAGCAATCTCTCGCTCTCGTGAGCAATCGTCTAGTCTCTCGCTCGATCGTTTAGTCCCTCGAAAGGGCTATCGTATAGTCTCTTGTGAGTTATCAATTAGTAAATCAATAATGAAGCCATCTTCAAAAAATGAAAACTCTTTTCATTTTATTCTTCAGTTATTAAAAACTGAAATTAACCTCCCACTTGCATGGTTCATGGAGAAAATAAATTAACCAACTAAACAATTATCTCATAATTATTTTTATCATAAATAAATATAATAACTAAATTATCATATTATATTTATAACCTATCGTTTTAATATCACATAATATATAATATTTAAACCATAGTTCTTTTCTCCTTTATTTTAATATAAATCATATTTATATCAATTCTTCCAATTAATGTATCTAATACATCAAATCAATTATGTAACCCATAATTGAACCAATTTAATTATATCATATATAATCAAAATCTCTCTTGTTAATTTGAACACTTCAAACTAACCCAAAAACTGATTCTCAACTTGAATCCATTGAGCTACTAAATAGACCTTATGGACCAGTAGCTTGAAGCTCCAACGGTACATGAATAACTGACTACACTCTTTAATCACGATATCCACTATCCATTAACTGCCGGACACTCGACTAAAGACTGACAGCTGCACTCTTCCCACTATGAATATATTTCTGTGTCCATTGGATAAACCAATCAACAATATGATAAACCTTTATAGATCGCTCATAAATACAGCTGGGTCAATTTACCATTTTTCCCCTATAGTTATATCTAAATTCTTAAGTACCACTGAATCCTTTAATGAACAAAACATCATAGTCCTATTATGAATGTACACCTCTCAGGCCATGAGAGTGTGTGGCGCCACATCGTTCAAGCCCTGAAATCAGTCCTTAAAGGAGCAATCTATCTACTTACTCCTGTTTCGGGGAAGGAGTGAATTTCATCTTGTGTAGCTGAGTTTTTAGCTCCCCAATCAGACGAATCCCCAAAGTGGTAGGTCTGAGTCGGAAATCTTGCCACTCACACCCATGTAAATACAAGGACCGCACTCATAGACAGGAGTTCCCAACGCATTCAAGATTAAGGTCATATTAACTATAGTCATCCTAGTTAAATGAAAGTCTCGTCATGAACAACGTCATATAACGAGACTAAACATTTTGTGGTTCGATCTTATACAAACTTCTTTGTATAGGATACACCTGCTCGCATGCCTCTACATGAATAATCAGGATTAGATCATCTGTAGCACTTTACAACACCTATAACATCTATAAAGTAGGTCGTATCTATAGTATCACCAGGATGAGGTTTCCCTCCTTTATCCATATACTACAGACCATTTAGGTTATCACTTAAGGCATGATCCGCTTGTATGTCTCCACATACATACTTAAGTTACAACGATAGCTAGGGATCTTATTTTATTGGTTTTTGGTTAATGCAACTAAAATATCCCATATTTCATAAACAATGAAGAAAATATCTCATATTATTACATCATAAATGTTTGTTCATACACGAGTTTACAAACTACAGAACCCTACTAGATTTAGGGTATCAACCCCAACAATCTCTCACTTTTCCTAAAGCGAGTGGGTGTACAAGATAAAAACAAGTACAAAACAATAAACTAGGGCACTAACGCCTAGTACAAAATCTCCCACTTGCCCTAGTCCCGCTTGTCCTAAAGACATGTTCTTGATGGCAGTCCAGTGACCTTGTCATGGATTAGACTGATATTTACTGACTATCCCCACTGCGTAGTAGATGTCAGGTCTAGTACATAACATTGCATACATCAAATTGCCAACGGTAGATGCATAGGGGACCCGTCTCATTTCCCAACCTCTTACGGTGTCTTAGGACACTATTCCTTAGACAATGTAAATCCATGCCAAAAAGACAGTAAGCCTCTTTTGGAGTTCTGCATCAAGTACTTGATCAACATCTTGTCAATGTACGATACCTGAGACAGCGCTAGCACTTTGTTCTTTCGATCTCGAAAGATCTGAATACCAAGAACAAACTGAACCTCTCCCAAATATTACATTTCGAATTGGGTCGTTAGCTAGTTCTTAACTAAAGTTAGTAAACCTACGTCATTCCCAATGAGTAGGATATTGTCTATATACAACACTAGGAAAACTACTATTGATGATTTGCTTATAGACACAAAGCTCATCAACGTTTTGGTCAAAGCCGTAATATTTGATCGCAGCATCAAACCTTATGTTCCAAGATCGAGACGCTTGTTTCAGCCCATAAATGCTCTAATTTAGTTTGCAAACCTTTTGCTCTTGACCTTGGGCTATGAATCCCTCGAGTTGCACCATATAAATGGTCTTCTCAAGATTATCATTTAGAAAGGAAATCTTGATATCCATTTTCCATATCTCATAGTCATAATATGAGGCAACAAACATGAGGATGTGGATAGATTTAAGCATGGCAACAGGCGAGAAAGTCTCCTCATAGTCAACTTCCTCCACTTGGGTATAACCCTTAGCCACAAGTCTACCCTTGAAGGTTTGCACCTTTCCATCAGCACCCCGTTTCCTTTTGTAGATCCATTTACAACCTATAGGTTTAACCATATCAGGTTGATCTACAAGATCCCATACTGAGTTGAAGTACATAGACCCCATCTCGAGATCCATGGCTTTGACCCATTCATCCCAGTCAACATCCTCTATTGCCTTCTTGTAAGAAAACGGATCCTCAACCTCGCCATCGGCTACCATAGCCAGGATTTCAATGAAACCCATATAGCAAACAGGTGAGTTCGCAACCCTCCCAGTACGTCGAGGTTCTCTAAACTCTTGAGGTGGATTTAACCTACTAAATGAACTTCCACCAACAACTCTTGTTGATGCAGCAGACCCTTCAACAAATTTTGTTGAAGATTCAGTAGTTTCATTGAAAATTTCATGCAACACGATTTTACTTAAGGAACTCTTATTCAAGAGAACCAGTGAGCAGAAAGCAAAACTTTTCCAAGCCCATTGTGAAAGAATTAAACGCATTGTGAAAGAATTAAACGCATTCACAAACATACAAGAACAATTATTCATCTAAACAAAATTACAATAGGCTTTCTTCATTAAAAATAAAAGGAATGAGAGACATACCTTTGAAGAACACTTCTTCTGTAGATCTCTCGCTCTTGTGAAAAATTGGACAACAACCTCTTGCTATCGTTCTGATCGCCTACCCAATCGTCTAGTAATAAAAAATAGTCTTCTCATTGAACAAGCACCCTTCGACACCACCACTCGGCATCCTTGGTATTCTTGGAGTGAGAATCTAGGAGATGTGGGCTCTATTGGATTTGGTAAAGGGATGGAGGAAGGAAATGATCGAACTATGCGATCAAGCAAGTGGGAGAAGGTTTTGTCTATCGCATAGACCGAGATGCTTGATCGTTTAGTAAATTTCGCTAGTACACGATCGTTTAGTAAAACACGCTGGATCGTTTACACGATCGTTTAGTAAGTGTCACTCTATTGTTGGATCATTTACACGATCGTTTAGTAAGTATCGCTTTACACGATTGTTTAGTCTCTCGCTTGAAGGATATCGTGTAAACTCTCGTGAGCTAAACGATTAGTAATGCACTTAATGAAGCGATCTCTTTACAAAACTAATTTTTTTTTTTTCATTTTATCCTTCAATTATTCAAAACTAAAAATAACCTCCCACTTGCACGGTTAATGGAGAAAATAACCAACCACAATTATCATATAATTGTTTTAATTATAAATAAATATAATAATTAACTTATCATATTATATTTATAACCTATAGTCTTAATATCACATCATATGTAATATTTAAAACCATAGTTATTTTCTCCTTTATTTAATATAAATCATATTTATATCAATTCCTCCAATTAATGTATCTCATATATAATATCAGTTATATCACATATAATTGAACCAATTTAATTATATCATATATAATCAAACTCCCTCTTGTTAATTTAAACATTTCAAACTAACCCAAGAATTAATTCTCAACTTGAATCCATTGAGCTACCAAAGGGACCTGTAGCTTGAAGCTTCAACGATACGTGAATAATTGATTAAACTCTTTAATCACGAGATCCACCATTTGTTAACTGCCGAGCACTCCACTAAAGACCGACAGCTGCACTTTTCGCACTACAAATATAATTCTATGTCTATTGGATATAACCAGTCAATAGTTTGATAACCCTTCACAGATCGCTTGTAAGTACAGCTATGCCAATTTACCGTTTTGCCCTTGTAGTTACATCTAACTCCTTAAGTACCATTGATTCATCTAATGAATAATACATCATAGTTCTACTATGAGTGAATAACTCTTGGGCCATGAGAAAGTGTGTGACACCATATCGTTCAACCCCCGAAAACAGCCCTTACGAAGAAATCTATCTACTTACCCCTGCTTCATAGAAGAAGTGAATTCCATCTTGTGTAGCTGAGTTCCCAGCTTCCCAATCAAACGAATCCTCAAAGTGGTAGGTTTGAGTCGGCAATCTGGCCACTTGCACCCATGCAAATCAAAGGACCGCCCTCATAGGCAGGAGTTCCCAACTCGCTCAGGATTAAGGTCATGTTACCTATGGTCATCCTAGTGAAATAAAAGTCTTTGTCATGAACGACATTATATAACGAGACTAAACATTTTGTAGTTCGATCTTATACAAACTCCTTTGTATAGGACACCCCCGCTCACATGTCTCCACATGAATGATCAGAATTTGACCATCTGTACCATTTTACAACACTTGTAACGTCTACAAAGTGGGTCGTATCCGTGTATCCAGTAAGGAACTTCCTGAGCCAAACGGTCTCCTTAGCAGCTTCACAAGCCGCTACATACTCGGTCTCCATTGTGGAATCAGCGATGCACCCCTGCTTAGTGCGTCGCCATACTACAGAACCTCTGTTAAGAGTGAACACTGAGCCTGAAGTGGATTTTCGAGAATCCTTATCAGTCTGAAAGTCAGAGTCTGTGTATCCAGTAAGGATAAAATCCTTAGATTCATACACGAGCATGTAGTTCCTCGTTCTTTGAAGATATTTGAGGATGTTCTTGATGGTAGTCTAGTGATCCTGTCCTGAATTAGACTGATATCTACTGACTAACCCCACAGCGTAACAGATGTCAGGTCTAGTACATAACATCGCATACATCAAACTGCCAAAGACAGATGCATAGGGACCTATCTCATCTTCTCAACCTTTTGAGGTGTGTTAGGACATTGTTCCTTAGACAATGTAACTCCATGCCTAACAGGCAGTAGGCCCCTTTTGGAGTTCTGCATCAAGTATTTGATCAACATCTTGTCAATGTACGATGCCTGAGATAGCACTAGCACTTTGTTCTTTCGATCCCGAAAGATCTGAATATCAAGAACAAACTGAGCCTCTCCCAAATATTTCACTTGGAATTGGATCGCTAGCCAATTTTTAACTAATGTCAATGAACCTACATCATTCCTAATGAGTAGGATATTGTCTACATATAACACTAGGAAAACTACTAAACTGTTGATGATTTTCTTGTACACACAAGGCTCATCAACTTTTTGGTCAAAGTCGTAACATTTGATCACAATATCAAACCTAATGTTCCAAGATCGAGATGCCTGTTTTAGCCTATAAATGGACCGATTTATTTTGCAAACTTTTTTCTTTTAACCTTGGGCTATGAATCCCTCGGGTTGTAGCATATAAATGCTCTCCTCAAGATCACCATTCAGAAAGGCAGTCTTGACATCCATTTTCCATATCTCATAGTCATAATATGAAGCAATGCATAGGAGGATACGGATAGACTTCAACATGGCAACATGCGAGAAAGTCTCCTCATAGTCTCCGGATAGACTTCACAAATATACAAGAACATTTATGCATCTAAACAAAATTATAACATGCTTTCTTAATTAAAAACAAAAGGAATGAGAGACATACCTTTGAAGAGCACTTCTTTTATAGATCTCTCGCTCTCGTTAAGAATTGGACAACAACCTTTTCTTATCGTTTTGATCGCCTACCCAATCATCTAGTAATCACGAACAATCTTCTCCTTGAACAAGCACCCTTCGACACCACCACTTGGCAACTTTGGTATTCTCAGAGTGAGAGTCTAGGAGGTGTGGGCTCTGTTGGATTTGGTAGAGGGATGGAGGAAGGAAACGATCAAACTACACGATCAAGAAATTAGGAGAAGATTTTGTCTATTGCATAGACCGAGATGCTTGATCGTTTAGTAAATATTGCTAGTACACAATTGTTTACTAAATCACGCTGGATCGTTTACATGATCATTTAGTAAGTGTCACTCTATCGCTGGATTGTTTACATGATCGTTTTGTAAGTGTCGCTTTACACGATTGTTTAGTTTCTTGCTTGAAGGCTATTGTGTAGTCTCTCGTGAGCTAAACGATGAGTAATGCACTTAATGAAGCGATCTCTTTACAAAATGAAAACACTTTTCATTTTATCCTTTAGTTATTCAATACTAAAAATAGCCTCCCACTTGCACGGTTAATGGAGAAAATAACCAACCAAAATTATCATATAATTGTTTTAATTATAAATAAATATAATAACTAACTTATCATATTATATTTATAACCTATAGTTTTAATATCACATCATATGTAATATTTAAACCATAGTTATTTTCTCCTTTATTTAATATAAATCATATTCAAATCAATTCCTCATATGATCCTCCTCAAGGAATAGCGTTTGTTGACATAAACATCATGCTTTCCTTAAGATCATAAAAGTAACCCCCTCGTGTACCTTTGGGGTAGCCTACAAATAGGCACAACCTTGAATGTTGTTCTAGTTTCTTAAGATTAGCCTCAAGCAAATGAGTTGGGCAATCCAGGATACGGAAGTGATGCAAACTAGCTTTACGCCTGTTCCATAATTCCAAAGGTGGGCAAAAATATTGGAAGGAACAGAGTTGAGGATATAAGCTGTAGTCTCCACTGCAAAATCCCAAAACAAGTCTGGTAAGGAAGCGTAACTCATCATCAATCGAACCATGTCCAACAGGGTTCTGTTTCTCCTCTNCCAAAACAAGTCTGGTAAGGAAGCGTAACTCATCATCAATCGAACCATGTCCAACAGGGTTCTGTTTCTCCTCTCCGATACACCATTCTGCTGAGGTGTACCAGGTGTTGAGAGTTGGAAAATGATTCCATGTTCAATCATATAGTTCTAGAACTCAGAATCCTAAAACTCTCCACCTCGATCTGATCGAAGTGTTTTAATCCGTTTATCCAATGTGTTTTCAACTTCAGCTTTGAACTCTTTGAACTCTTTGAACTTTTCAAAGGATTTGGACTTTCGTTGCATCAAATAAACATACCCATACCGGGAGTAATCATCAGTAAAAGTGATGAAATATTCGTAGCCTCCCCTGGCTCGCACATTCATCGGACCACAAAGGTCTTGAATGTACTAACTCTAGAGGCTATTTGGCTCGATAACCTTTTCCAGTAAAAAGGTCTTTAGTCATCTTGCCAAGGCATGACTCGCACATAGGTAAAGAATTTTCCTCTAACTCGCTTAGAAGGCCATTCTTCACCAACCTCGCAATCCTATTGAGATTGATGTGCCCTAATTGAAGGTGCCAAAGTTGGGCATTTTTCTTAGGAGAAACCTTAAGTTATTTATTTTGAGTTATGACAGTTTTAAACATCTCTATGTTATGGAGGGAGTTTGTTGCTAATGGCCTTAGCACATACAAATTATTTTCCAGTTTTGTGAAGCAAATCTCGATACCATCTTTTAGAATAAACACTTTATTCACTGAAAAGTTGAGAGGATATTTAAATTCCGTTAGACACTTTATAGAAATTAAGTTCCTCTTTAACTCGGGAACAACATATACATCATTCAAAATGATAAATTTATTTTGTAAAGTCAACTGAGCCCTCCCACTGTCACAGTTGAGAGACATGCCCGGTGCCTACTTGTATCGTCATCTCACCAACCTTAAGATATCGCCAGGATCTAATCCCCTGTAAAGAAAATCAAACATGATTAGTGGCCCTAGAGTCTATAATCCACACAGAATCATCATTCTCCACTAAACAAGTTTCCAAAACTAGTAAATCATATTTACCTTGTTTTGCCTTGGCCTTTGCCCCTTCTTCTCCTTTGACCAGCGAGGACAGTTTCACTTCCAGTGCTCATCCTAGTTGCAATGAAAATATTTTCCTTTGTCAATCGCGCTAGTACACCTACCCTGCTATGCGCAGGTTGTGGGTTAGCAGGTGCCTTCCCTTTTTCCTTACTATCCTTCTTTTTCTTCCACTTAGTAGTGTTAGAAGTAGAAGGACAGACTTAGTTCTTGAGGTCGAACCTCGATTGGAACTTCTTAGATGATGAAACAACATTTGCCTAACCACCTTATTCTCCTTGCTTTTCAGCAAGGATTGGAATGTCTACAACTCGTTGAGGAGAGTTGTAAGGGAATAATCAAATTTGTTTAGTACAACATTGTGGACTGTGAAACCCGGATTTCTATTTTCCTCACTTAAGCAAGTGATAAAAGGAATTAACTAAGTGAAAGTTAAATCCTATGTTAAAGGGAAGGCAATTTCTAAGTGTTAAGTAGATTTTCCTTGAATATTAAGTGGAGCTTTAATTGGTAAAATTGTAATGAAATTTGTATAATAAATAGGTTGACGAGGAAGTTAGTATGGAATGGTGAAGAAGGAATGGGGATTTGAAAAGAGAAATATGGAATTGAGTTTGGGAAGTTTCGGAAAAATTCGGCTAAGTATAGAGAAGTTATGTGAAATGTGGTTATGGCTAAAGAAAGGATTGAAGAACTGAGAAAATATGGGAAATTATTTTGGGGAAAATCTGGAAAAAAATGTAGAAGTTGCACGGAGACAAACAATGTTTCATAGTAGCTAACAACAAGATTAGCGAGATTGGAGAAAAATGGGAAAGAGCGAGACTGGGGAGAGCGAGATTGGAGAGAGCAAGACCAGCCGAGAAAGCAGTGGGAGAGAAGCGAGATTATGAGCAAGAAAGTGGGAGAGAGCGACACCAGCGAGATTAGAGAGAGCGAGATTATAAGTGAGAAAGTGGGAGAGAGTGACATTAGCGAGATTGGAGAGAGTGACACCAGCGAGAGTGAAGAAAGCGAGAGCAGCCTGTGCGTGCAGCAATGCCTTGTGCGGTGCTGCATTCGAACATCATGCCCACACGATCGAAGGGCCTCGCCTATGCATCGAACGGCCGGGCAAGTATTTATGCATTGAATTTGGCCTCATTCTTGTAGATTATACATTGGAAACCCTAAATTGAATACAAACAAAGGTTTGAGACGCAAGGGCAAACGTCAACCAAAATTAAGTGTCTTCATAAGAAAAATTCTTAAGGGCTAAGGAAATTTGGTGGATGCATATGAAGAAAATACCTTAGGACAAGGTGATGCAAGCTTGCGTTGATAAGGAGAGAAATAAAAATTTGGCCATGCAGCCAAGTAGGTGCTGTCAATACCACGAGAAATTTGGACGCCTATAAATAGAGCCTTTAGAACTTCATTTTCAAATCATAAGATCAACAATTTCGTAAAAGAGAGGGAGAGTAGTGAGGGTTGAGGAGAACGCATCAACTTTGGACGAGAAGATCTCCCAATCTACTTGTGCGTTTGGAGTAATTCAAAAGCCATTTGAAAGCTCTGCAAGTCTAGTTTTTAGAGTGGGGCTGCTGAAGGAAAAACACAAAGGAACCGGGCTGGAGATTGAAAATAAGGCAGAAGGGTCAGACTGTCGAATCAGTCTGGGCCAGTCTTGAAGATTCTGTGATTCCGGCCAAACCACGAGAAGTTCTTAGCCAAAATGTTTGGGTAAGCTTCCCGAGACATTTTTGAATAAGTTTTTAGAATGAAGTATTTCAAAATAAGGTTAAAAAATATGAGTAATCTAAGCTGTGAGTTGAATCTGGATTCTAGGGGTGAAAAGGAGCCCGAGGAGTCACTAGAGTGAAAAGCTCCTAAGAAATCAAAGTGAGTGGCTAAAATGTTTTGACTAAAACATTTTGCTTAAACTGTTTGATTACAACATGTTATAGAAAGCATGTTTTCAAGAATATTCTCATGCCTACTAGTTTTATGAAGTGATTTCCAAGCAAGTTGTGAATTATGTTTTGAACGCATGAATGTGTGAGAAATTGTTGAAAAACTATTTATATGTGTTGATTTGATCTAGCATGCATTAACATCTTTAAAGTCATGTTTTATATGTGTTATACTTTACATGCTTTAAAGAGAAAAGTCGTTTATGACTAGTTTTACTAAAATACAAAATCGAAGGACATTTGAGAAGGTATCCACCCAACTAGATACTGAAGGACATTTGAGAAGGTATCTATTGATACTGAAGGACGTTTGAGAAGGTACCAAGCCAACGGGATACTGAAGGACGTAAGAAGGTATCCTAGTAGCTCGATACTGAAGGACATTGAGAAGGTATCTGAGCAGAAGTACCTAATGTGTGAGGGTACTTAGTGTGGCCATAGGTGAATAGAGTCAGAAATTGAGCAAAAGTGTTCTCTCTGGACTAGTAGTTGATGTTGGGATTGTTTTACCCACAGTAGGGTACGTTGGATTGAGAAATGATTTTACTATTTTATGATTAAAACAGCTTTATATGTTTTACGCTTGGAAAATGTTTATGCTGCAGTACAAGTACTGTAAAAGTTTATGTTTCAGTTAAAAACTCATTACTGAAATCATGCATGAGAATTTACTATGTTTTCTCGATCACTCACTGGGCGTAAGCTCACCCCATTTTCAAATGTTTTGTTTTCCCCCCACAGGTAGCGGTCAAATCCTCTAAAGATAGCTCTGCGTCTACTCTGCCACTAAAGGATCAAAAGACTTGTAACCGTTTGCTAGGTGGTTACTGTTAATATTGTACATATGTTACTATTGTTCATATAGGGACTAGGGTTTGAGGGTTTTGAGACTTGTAAATCTAGTGTTGTAATGACTCTAAACATATTATGTTTCTAAGTTAATAAATTATGGGCCTAAAAATGTCCCGTTGCATATGAATTATTATTGGTATCAGAGTTATTCCGCAAGAGTTATTAAGCAGTAAGTGTCAGCCCAAGGGTTGGTAACTGCTGCAGTCACGCCTTTCTCTAGACTAAGAAGGTTGTCTAGGGTGGGGTGTGACACTGACAAAGTGCAGTAAGCTTTCTGGCAACTTTTGCAGAATTATACTAACTTGTCTGCCCTTATCGATGCAGGCCCCATTCATCTCTGCCACATTGAAGTGGACCATCATGTTCAGAATGTGTTTTCGAACAAATGTACCCTCCTCCATTTTGGAGTTGAAGAAGCATTTCAGAGCTTCGTGCTTGAGATATCCAGACGGTTGTCCGAAAATTCCCCACAGGGACTCCATGATCTCATGTGCAGAGACCATAGGCTCATGTTTCTTTGCCAAAACGTCGTTTAGACTGGCCAAAATATAAGCTCGGGCCTTCTCGTTCGTCCGTGTCCATTTCTCATATGCCTCTCATGTAGGGTTGTATCAGCAATAGTGGAAGCACAAGGATCATCTAAGCACTCTAATTCACTAATTTTGGCAAAATATAAAGCATGCTCTTGTAGAAAACAAGCGAGTTTCAAGACATGCCTCTTGTAGAACTTCAAAACTCCTTCTCCAGCTACTATCTTCTTCGAATCTGATTGCAGACTACGTTAAGATCTTCCCCACTATTCTCTTGTTTCTCTAGATTTAGTTTTAGGACTCAAAACAAGCTTGAATCAAGGGATGAAGAAGAAAAGCTCACAGTAACAATCTTGGTGAAGAACCCTTTCTTTAACCCGAATTTTCTCTAAAATTCTCTATAGATTTCATGCCCGAATTTCACTCCAAACTCTTCATTATATTGTAGATCAACATGCAAAGGAGAGAGTTGCATGGGTTGTAGCTCATGCTTGGAGGAAGACTAGGCAAAGAGAATGCTATTTGTGTGAGCAAGTGTAAAGATGGATAATGGAAAACATGACTTTTCCATATTGTGTTTTAATTTTCTATTTTCCAATTTTATGAAAAATCAAAGCTTGATTTCTCAAAATCTATTTTGATTTAAAAACTGAAAAATCTAATTAATTTCATAAATTAATTTTTTAAATAAAACTTAATTAATTTAATATCAAATATTAAATTTACATATATCCATCTTTATATATTTAAATCATATTTAAATATATAAATTCTCCTATTCCATTTAATTCTCAAATTAAAAATGTAATTATATCTCATATAATTACTAATTCCCTTAATTCTAATTTGAACGTTTCAAATTAACTTATCACACTATCCTAGAGCTAGTCCGTTACAAATAATAGGGGGACCTCGTAGACCTACAGATCATGAGCTCCAACGATCCGAGATTAATTGGCTAAACTCATTAGACCAGATTAATCCCCATTCATTAACTAATGGGTCACTCCACTAAAGCCCATAATTGCACTCCCCTCACTGTAGATATATTATGTCGACATGATTTAACCATAATCAGGAAGTCAACCCTTTATAGGTTGTTCGTAATAACAACTGGGTCAAATATCTATTTTACCCCAAGATTACGTCTTATTCCTCAAGTTCCTACTAGTCCAATAATGAACAACTGGTTTGTGATCCAATCACTAAATCAAACTCTCTCAGCCCAGTGAAAGGGTGTGGCCCCTTGTTCAAGACCTAGATTCAATACTTGAGAGAACAACCTTTCTTCTATCCGTAAATCGGGTAGGCGTGAACTCCGTCTTGCACCCTATGTCCCCAGCTATCTATTTGATCTTACCCCTGAAATGGGAGTCTTATTAAGCCAGCGCTGTTGAGCTAACCCTCACCTAAATCTAAGGGCAATCCCGAATAAATAGGAGTTCATAGTTAGCTCAAGATTAAGATCGAGTTGCCTAGGTCTTTAGGTGAAATAGTTAGTCTTATATAGTAAACAACGTTATAAAGTAAGAGTGACTAATTTCTTAGGCCTGATCTTATGGAAACTCATTGCATAGGACACCCCCACTCCTCATGTCATAACATGTAAAAATTAGGATGATATCATATGTAGTACTTTACAACTCTTTGTAACAACTACAGGGTAGGTCGCATCCAACGGTGTTACCAGAATAATGTACCCAACCTTATTCATGTACCATAGATCATTTTGACTATTTACTCAAACTTGGTCCACTTTTATGTCTCCACATAAAGTTCAAGTACTCATACAATAGTCATGGGTCTTAGTTTATTGGATTTAGATTTTCATACAATTTTATGAAATCAATAATAAGTATATTGATTATAAAAAATATTTATCATTTTACAAATTGCGAGTTTTAGGACATAAAACCTAACAATACTCCCACTTGAACTCTAGTGGATCAATATATACAAATATATACAATGTTGAGTTTACATGGAGAAAATAAAATGTACAAATATAATAAACTAGGGCATTACAATACCCATAAATTCTCCCACTTGCCCTAGTGATACAAAACTCGTAGACCTAGTCCTACTAGGTGACCCTCGAACACTTTAGTCGAGAGGGCCTTCGTAAATGGATCAACTAAGTTGCCTTGGGAAACAATCTGGGTTACGATTACATCTCCTCTATTTACAATCTCCTTGATGAGATGGTACTTCCGCTCGATATGCTTTCTCCTTTTATGGATTTGTGGTTCCTTTGAATTTACAACTGCTCAACTATTGTTACAATAAAGAGTGATAGGCAGGTGCATATTTGGAACTACTTCCAGATCTGTCAGGAACTTTCTGAGTCATGCTGCTTCTTCTGCTGCTTCAGTTACAGTGCATACTCAGCTTTGATTGTGGAGTATGCAATACAACTCTGTTTGGTGCTTCTCCACACAATTGCTCCTACGTTTCGAGTGAATACTAACCCCGAAGTTGATTTCCTCGAATCAATATCGATCTGAAAGTCAGAATCAGTGTATCTAGTAAGGATCAAGTCCTTAGCACCATACACGAGCATATAATCTCTCGTTCTCCGAAGATACTTGAGAATTTTTTTAACAGCAGTCTAATGATCAAGATCAGGATTGAACTGAAATCTGCTTACAATTCCAACAACATAGCATATATCGGGACGAGTACATAACATTGCATACATCAAACTCTCAACTATAGATGCATATGAAATTCGATTCATCTCCTCAACTTCTTGAGGTGTCTTAGGACTCTGTTCCTTAGATAGATGAATTCCATGCTTGAAAGGTAAAAATCTTTTCTTGAAATTTTGCATTGTATACCTAGACAACATATTGTCTATATAAGATGCTTGAGATAATGCTAATGTTATGTTCTTGCGATTCCGAACTATTTGGATTCCAAAAACATACCGTGCTTCTCCCAAATCTGTCATTTGGAATTGCGAAGCCAACCATCTCTTAACGTCAGCTAAATATTCTACCTCATTCCCAATGAGTAGAATATCATCAACATACAACACCAGAAAAGCGACAGTTTTGTTAACGATTTTGTTGTATACACAAGGTTCGTCAACATTTTGTTCAAAGCCATAATATTTGATTGCAACGTCAAATCTCATATTCCAGAATTTAGAAGCTTGTTTTAATCCATAAATGGATCGACTAAGCTTGCAAACCTTTTGCTCTTGACCCTGCTGTATAAACCCTTCTGGTTGAGACATATAGATACTCTCTTCAAGATAGCCATTCAGAAAAGCTTTCTTGACATCCATTTGTCATATTTTATAATCATAAAATGTAGCTATGGACAAGAGTATTCTAATAGACTTTATCATGGCAACTGGAGAGAAGGTTTCTTCAAAATCTACCCCCTCTCTTTGGGTAAACCCTTTTGCCACAAGTCTTGCTTGTAGGATTGTACCTTACCAACTTGGTCTCATTTTCTCTTGTAGATCCATTAGCAGCCGATGGGTTTTACCCCTTCAAGTTGATCTACAAGATCCCAGACAGAATTGAAATACATGGATTCCACTTCAAGGTCCATGGCTTTAATCCATTAGTCTTTGTCCATATCATTCATTGCTTGATTAAAACACAACGGATCCTCTAAACCATCATCTAGTATGATGACTTGAGTTTCAGTTAAACCCATGTACCAGTCAGGTTGTTGCACAACCCTCCCATTACGATGAGGCATTCTCAACTCTTGAGAAGGATGTGAAGTGTTACTTTCATCAACAACTCTTGTTGACGGACCTGCTCTATCAACAACTCTTATTGAAGGACCTGCTCTATCAACAACTCTTGTTGATACTTTTATCATTTCTCTAGACATTTCTTCTATTACTAGCTTGCTACAAGGTTGATGATTCTTTATATAGTCTTCCTCTAGGAAGGTTGTATTTGTCGATACAAATACTTTATTTTCTCGAGGATCATAAAACAGACCACCTTTAGTTTCTTTTGGGTAGCCTACAAATAGGCATACTTTTGAACGGTGTTCCAAATTTTTAGGATTTTGCACCAACACATGTGCTGGACAACCCCAAATCTGGAAGTGACATAAATTTCCTTTACGTCCTCTCCAGAGCTCGTAAAATGTTTTAGAAACACTTTTCGAGGGAACTTGCTCAAAATAAACATTGCAATCTCAACTACGTGTCCCCAAAAAGAATTTGGTAACTGAGCGTAACTCATCGTGGAACGAACCATGTCCAACAAGGTTCTTTTTCTTCTTTATGCCATACCATTTTGTTGAGGTGTGCCAGAGGCTGTAAGTTGAGACTGAATTGTCACACCCCCTCCCAAGCCTTAAACCTCAAGACCAGGAAGGGAACGTGAGGGTAACTAATAGCATCCTAAGACAATACTCATGTTCAATATTTCTCCCCATATTTATTACAAATTTTAATAAGTTTACAGTATTCCCCCTATCCATTTATACATATAATTAAATTTTCTCTACTCTTTGTTACATGGTCTGAGCCGTGCCCTGAGAGTTTACCAAATCCTGAGATGGTGGTGGTGGGTGGTGGACTCCTCTTCGAACGCTCCGCTTTGCTACCTGGGGGGGAATAAGAAAACATTTGGAAAACATGAGCTAATAAGCCCAGTGAGTGGTATTTTCTTTATAAACATATAATTGGCTATCGAAAATAAACTTTTGGGGAAAACAACATGCAATCAACGATACATTAATACCATTTCATATTCCTTTCCTCAACCCAAACCGCTACGTTTCCTATTGATAGTCAACTATTGTCAACCCAACAACACAACAACAATTTTATGGAAAGTTTCCCTATACCCCATTTTCCCGCCAATGTGCACATCGACCATTTCTTTCCCGCTAGTTATGCTTAGGTAACTTGGCCATATTTTCCCGTCAGTCGTCACCGACTATCATTTCCCGCCGACCGAAGCCGACCATATTTCCCCACCAAGTACCCTTTTCAAGCATACTAACCATATCCTGGGTATAATTCTAGTTTCCATCACAATATAACATGCAATATCACGACAATCACAACAGAAATGATGCATCCCTACTCATGCACATTTGACATTACCCTCTTCGTACAAGGCTCATATATACATATACATACATAAATCAAAACAACACATAGTAACCACTCACCTTCAGCAAATCCTCTTAATGCAATTTACTTGTAAATATCTTCCTGCCATTTTCATTGCTTCAAAGAAAATTCCCAATTACTATTATTTCATAAATATATTTAAAAACCCCTTAAAAAAATACTACTAGCTTACCCTACTCAAACATAATATGAATCTGTGTAGCACCTCCTTCGAATTCCTTGCCTCCATCACCAATGGCAACTTTCCCACTAAATGCTCACTCTCTACTTACGATGTTTACTACTGAAATTATTTGGAATGAGTTTAATCTTCATGCTGAGGCCTCCTATTTATAGTCGTTCCCAGCCTCTTTCCTCACGACAACTCACCATACAAATGGCTCTTCCTTAGGCTTCTTACGCTAACTCTGGCTAGCCGAGCTTTGAGTTGTCTAATTTTGGGTTTGCCAACCAAAATTATCTTAATTTGCATGTAATCTCAACTGTACACCACCTACTTAAGTTGATAAAAATCTTCTTGTATGTAATCTCCTCTTGCCACTTCATCTGCTTAATTTCTGATTTATTTATCCAAATTACTAATGAACGCACCTAATTCTATTCAAATGCGTCCATCTGTCCCAATTTTGTTGGTTTCGCTCTCGTGGCTCTCACTCTCTCCAACTTTCTCGCTGGTTTTGCTCTTGTGGCTTTCGCACTCTCCTACTTTCTTGCTCAAACTCTCGCTCTCTCCCATTCTTTCACTCAAACTACTCTCTCCAATCTCGCTCTCTCCCATTTTCTCATTAAAACTGATCTCTCCAATCTCGCTTGGCATCACGCGTAGGATAGTGGTTTGGTCCAATGCCTCCTTCACCGCATGCAACAAGTGGACAATACTTACAGCTTCAATTTCCAGTTAAAATTAGCTGTAACATCCTTTACGAAAATGTTAATAAACCTCTTAACTTACCACCTCAAAATTTCAGTTTCAAATTCGATTTCTATAGCTCGGAAACTTCAAAACACTCGACCCTACTTAAACTGTCCGAAATTCAGTCTTTAACTCGACTTTTCCCTGAAATTTCCTTTGATTTTTAGCTAGCTTTTTCCTTAAACCATCACATTATTTCATACTTAATTCATTTTTCTTTGGTTTTTCCACGTCTAAATTCCTCTTAATTTAATTATAGTTCTTATTTTTAATATCTTATTTCCTCATGCCTTCCAAATTACGGTTATGGTATTACATGAATTTCATGTTCTATCAAATAGTTCAGACCCAGGAATTAAGAGCGATGAAAAGTGTCGTGTGCCAGGCGGTTTTGCGAACATAGCTCGTTTTGCCCCAAACGGCCACTGAGGCCTCGCGGGGGTGTCGCAGTGCCTTGCTGGGTTGTCGCATGGCTTGGTAGGGGTGTCGCAGGGCAGGGCCCTAGGGCCCACTTTTTGCTCTCGAATCTTCTGGCACGAAATTTTGCAAAAAGGGACCCAGGCGTTAAGAATGATAAAACAAAGCCGTGTGCCAGACGGTTTTGCGAACGCAGCTCGTTTGGTGTCTTAAACGACCCTCGAGGCCCTAC
>NC_052354.1:1131173-1133709 GCF_009727055.1 Benincasa hispida
CCCTGGGTCTGTTTTGCGCTTTTTTGTGATGGAAGGTTCGCAGCACAAAGAACGAACCACCGGTGTAGCCCACAAGGGCCCCAACAGTGCCTAGTGACACCCAGTAAGCACCCGCGCACCCCCGAGCGAGCCCCAGGGGCCGTTTGGGACACCAAACGAGCTTCGTTCACAAAATTGTTTGGCACATGCCTTTTTTTTCATCGTTCTTAACCGTCTGGGTCCGTTTTCCGTGCATTTTCATGTCATATGGTTCGGGAGCAAAAAGTTGGCCCTACGGCTCTGGGGGCCATTTGGGACACCAAACGAGCTCCGTCCGCAAAACATCTGGCACACGACCTTTTTTTCATCATTTCTTACTCATGGTCACGTTTTCGCGATTTTTCGTAAAGGAAGGTTCGGCGCAAAAAAACGGCCCCTCGGCGTAGCCCGCGGGGCTTTCGGGGGCCGTTGGGGCACAAACGAGCTCCGTTTCGCAAAGCTGTCTGGCACATGTAAATTTTTTTCAAATCATTTGTTAACGCCCAAGTTCATTTTGGCGAATTTCATGCCGGAAGGTTCAGGAGCAAAAACACGGCCGCCGGGGGACGTTACAAGCACCAAACGAGCTCTGTTCTCAAAACTGTCTGGCACACAAGGCATTTTTTCAATTGTTCTTAACCCCTAGGTCTATTTTTGCACTTTTTCATGATGGAAGGTTCGGGCACAAAAAACAGCCCCCCAACGCAGCGTTAAGAATGATTATAAAAAGTCATGTGCCAGACAATTTTACGAACGAAGCTCGTTTGGTGCCCCAAACGGCCCCTGGCATGGAAATGCGTGAAAATGGACCTAGACGTTAAGAACGATGAAGAAAAGGCGTGTGCTAGACGGTTTTACAAATGAAGCTCGTTTGGGGCCCCAAACGACCCCCAGGGCCCCGCAGGAGTGTCGTGCCTTGCTGGGGTATCGCATGGCTTGGTTGGGGTGTCGCGGGGCAGGGCCATGGGGCTCAATTTTTGTGCGTGAACCTTCCATCACAAAAAAGTGCGAAAACAGACCCAAGGGTTAAGAATGATGAAAAAAAAGCCATGTGCCAGATGGTTTTGGGAACAGAGCTTGTTTTGTGCCCGAAAAGGCCCTTGGGGCACCGGGGCCCACTTTTTGCTCTCAAACTTTCCGACACGGAATTGCGCGAAAATGGACCAGGCGTTAAGGACGATGAAAAAAAGCCATGTGCCAGACGGTTTTGCTATATTCATGAATCCAATAAACTAAGGTTCTGAGACTATTAAGTTTAAGTTTTAAATTTATGTAGTGACATAAATGTGGATCAAGTTCAAATATATATAGCCAAAATGGTTTATAGTATATGAATAAGGTTGGGCGCCTTATTCTGGGGACACTATGGATGCTACCCATTTTGTAGTTAGTACAAACGATGTGAACCTAAACCGTTCATGTGGAGACATGAAAATGGGGGCATCCTATGTAAAGAGTTTACATAAGACTGAACCATGAAATAGTCACTTTTTACGTCTAAATGTCGTTTAATGTATAAAACTGACTATTTCGTTAATTGATGACCTAGGTAACTTAATCTTAATTCTGAGCTAACTATGAACTCCTGTTCACTCAGAATTATCCTTAGATCTTCATAGGTGAGGGTAGCTCATTATCGCTGGCCAAATAAGCCTCCCATTTCAGGGGTAAGATCAGGTGGATAGCTGGGAACATAGGGTGCAAGACAGAATTCACTCCTACCCATTATAGGGATAGTAGATAGGTTGTTCTCTTTAGCACTGAATGCAGGTCTTGAATAAGGGGCTCCACCCTCTTATTGGCCCGAGAGGGGTTCGATTTATAGGTTTGGACCTTAAACCAATTGTTCATTAGAGGATCAGTGGAACTTAAGGAATAAAATGTAGTCTTGGGGGTAAAACGGTTTTTATGACCGAGCCGAGATTACGAACAACCTGTGAAGGATTAATTTACTAATCATGGTTATATCATATGGACACAAATATATCTATAGTGAGGTGAGTGCAACTATAAAACTATAGTGGAATGACCCGTGAGTTAATGAATATTGATTAGCTCCATCTAAAGAGTCTACCCAGCTAATCTCGGATCGTTGAAGCCCATGATTTATAGGTCCATTAGGTTTCCCTAATAGCTCATATGGAATAAACTTAGAACAGTATGATAGAATAATTCAAATTGTTCGAATTAGGTGAAGAGAGAGAAACCAACAAGTATATGTGATCGATTTTTAGTTTAGAGATACAAATTTAATATTTAAATGTGATTTAAATATCAAGAATATGAATATATTCATATTCGGAAGCTCGGAAATAATGGAAATGGTCAAAGATGTAAAGATGTAAAAAGTCAAAGAGTTGACTTTTGACTTTGAAAAGTCAAACTTTGACCGACCTTATATTCAAATGTGATTTGAATTTTGAGAAAATGAATGTGGATTCATGCTCGGGAGGTCAAAATTAGTCAATATGAAAAAAATCCTAAAAAGTCAAAATGTTGAATTTTTGGTCACATGTTT
>NC_052354.1:1136085-1137719 GCF_009727055.1 Benincasa hispida
TTTTTTTTTTTTTTTAAATTCTGAAATCTTTAGAACATTAGAAACTCAGAATAAAAAAACAAAAGGTTTCTTCCAACGCCTATCTATGGTACCTAACTTGGTTACATAAATCTCAATAGGATTGGAAGATTGGTCAAGAGTGGACTTTTAAGTCATTTAGAAGATAACTCTTTACCTCCATGTGAATCCTATCTTGAAGGAAAGATGACCAAGAGATCTTTTTCAGGAAAAGATCTCAGAGCCGAAGTACCCTTAGAGCTTGTACATTTGGACCTTTGTGGACCAATGAATATCAAGGCTTGAGGTGGGTATGAATATTTCATCAGTTTTATTGATGATTATTCAAGGTATGGTCATGTTTACCTGCTTCATCACAAGTCTGATTCTCTTGAAAAGTTCAAAGAATAAAAGGCTGAAGTTGAGAATGAATTAGGTAAAACAATAAAGACACTTCGATCAGATCGAGGTGGAAAGTATATGAACATATGAATTCAAGACTATTTGATAGAAAATGGGATCAAGTCACAACTCTCTACACCTAGTATGCCTCAACAGAACAATGTATCAGAAAGAAGAAACCGAACCTTATTAGATATGGTTCACTCTATGATGAGCTATGCTCAATTGCCTGATTCCTTTTAGAGATATGCACTTGAATTTATTGTCCATATTTTGAACAACATTCCCTCTAAAAGTGTTTCAGAAACGCCTTATGAGCTACGGAAAGGGCGTCAAAGTAGTTTACGTCACTTTAGAATTTGGGGTTGCCCAACACATGTGTTGGTACAGAATCCCAAGAAGTTGGAACATCGTTCAAATTTATGCCTATTTGTAGGTTATCCAAAGGAAACAAAGGGTGGTCTGTTTTATCATCCTCAAGAAAACAAGGTATTTGTATCAACAAATGCTACATTCTTAGAGAAAGACCACATTAGAAATCATCAACCATGTAGTAAAATAGTGTTGAAAGAAATTTCAAAAGATGCTACAGATAGAGCTAGTTCATTTACTAAAGTAGTAGATAAAACTAGTACATCTGGTCAGTCACATCTTTCTCAAGAGTTGAGAATGCCTCGACATAGTGGGAGGATTATTCATAAGCCTGACCGTTAGTTAGGTTTAACAGAAACACAAGTCATCATATCTGATGATGGCATAGAGGATCTATCGACCTATAAACAAGCGATGAAAGATGTGGATCGAGATTAGTGGGTCAAAGCCATGGACCTCGGAATGGAGTCTATGTACTTCAATTCTGTCTGGAAACTTGTAGATCAACCAAATGATATAAAACCAATTGGTTGTAAGTGGATCTACAAGAGAACGAGACCAAGCCGGTAAAGTACAGACTTTTAAGGCTCGACTTGTGGCAAAGGGTTATACCCACAGAGAAGGAGTGGACTATGAAGAAACTGTCTCTCCCATTGCCATTATACTTTTATCCATTGCCACCTTTTATGACTATGAAATTTGGTAGATGAATGTCAAACAGCCTTTCTAAACGGCGATCGTGAAGAGAGTATCTATATGGCTCAACCAGAGGGGTTTATTGCACAGGGTCAAGAACAAAAGGTTTGTAAGCTTCAAAAATCCATTTATGGGTTGAAACAAGCTTCTAGATCCTGGAATATAAG
>NC_052354.1:1137949-1139712 GCF_009727055.1 Benincasa hispida
AGATTTAGGAAATGCACAGTATATTCTTGGGATCCAAATTGTTCGAAATCGCAAGAATAGGACACTAGCCATGTCTCAAGCATCTTATATAGACAAAATGTTGTCTAGATATAAAATGCAGAATTCCAAAAAGGGTTTGTTGCCTTTCAGACATGGAATTCATCTGTCAAAAAGAAAATGTCCTAAGACAGCTCAAGAAGTTGAGGATATGAGAAATATTCCCTATGCCTCCGCAGTTGGAAGCCTGATGTATGCAATGTTATGTACTAAACCTGACATATGCTACTCAGTAGGGATCATCAGTAGATACCAGTCTAATCCTGGACTTGATCATTGGACTGCCGTTAAGAACATCTTAAAGTATCTCAAGAGAACTAGGGACTATATACTCGTGTATAGTGCTAAGGATCTGATCCTTACTGGATACACTGACTTTGATTTCCAAATTGATAAAGATGCTAGAAAGTCTACAACTGGATCAGTGTTCACTCTTAACGAAGGAGCAGTAGTGTGGAGAAGCATAAAACAGACCAGTATAGCTGACTCCACAATGGAAGCTGAATACGTAGCTGCTTGCGAAGCAGCAAAAGAAGCAGTATGGCTGAGGAAATTCTTGACAGATTTGGAAGTTGTTCCAAATATGCATCTACCCATCACCTTGTATTGTGACAACAGCGGTGCAGTTTCAAATTCGAAAGAACCTCGAAGCCATAAACAGGGAAAGCACATCGAACGCAAGTATCACCTTATTCAGGAAATCGTACATCATGGTGATGTTGTAGTGACCCAGATACCTTCTAAGCAAAACATTGCTGATCCTTTTACAAAAACCCTCACGGCTAAAGTTTTTTAGAGTCACCTACAGAGTTTAGGTCTACGGTGTTTCTAAACTAGGACAAGTGGGAGATTATGTTGGGCGTGAATGTCCTAGTTTATTGTATTCATATGTTTATTGTACTCATATGTAATATTAATTTCTCACAGTAAAATTCAGCATCGTTTGATCCTATTAGGAGTTTTAGTCCAAGTGGGAGATTATGTTGGGCGTGAATGCCCTAGTTTATTGTATTCATATGTTTATTGTACTCATATGTTATATTAATTTCTCATAGTTAAATTCAGCATCGTTTGATCCTACTAGGAGTTTTGGTCCAAGTGGGAGTTTGTTGGATTTTATGTCCTAAAACTCGTAGTTTGTAATATCATATTCTTGTTTAATAAAGCTGTTATTAAAAATCTTTAGTAAATTTAAATTTTATATTCATGAATTCCATAAACTAAGGTTCCGAGGCTACTAAGTGTAATTTTGAACTTTATGTAGTGACATAAATGTGGATCAAGTTCAAATATATAGCCAAAATGGTCTATAGTATATGAATAAGGTTGGGGCCTTATTCTGGGGACACTATGGATGCGACCCACTTTGTAGTTAGTACAAACGATGTGATCCTGAATCGTTCATAGATATGTGAGTGGAGGCATCCTATGTAATGAGTTTACATAAGACTGAACTTTTTACGTTCTAAATGTCGTTTTATGTATAAAACTGACCATTTTGTTAATTGATGACCTAGGTAACTTAATCTTAGTCCTAAGCTAACTATGAACTTCTGTTCACTTGAAATTATCCTTAGATCTGCATAGGTGAGGGCAGCTCATCATCGCTGGCCCAATAAGCCTCCCATTTCAGGGGTAAGATCAGATGGATAGCTGGGAACATAGGGTGCAAGATGGAATTCACTCCTACCCGTTATAGGGATAGT
>NC_052354.1:1140267-1144330 GCF_009727055.1 Benincasa hispida
TCCACGGGAAGAAGTATTGGCCTCTCACACGGCCAACAAAACCTTGAATCTGCTTCACAAAGAGCTGGCTTACATCGATCGGAATGTCGTGCGCTATGTTGTATGTGGCCATGACTCGATCCCTTGAAATTGTTTTGTCATGCATTGTTGGGATGAGTCGCCATTTCACCAAATAAACCCAAAGTCGCGCCTTTGGGAGCAGCTTGTTGGAGGCAAGGGTCCTAATGCCTATTAATGATACCGACCACTTGGTGCCCAGTTGCGTTAATACCTTCAGCGCATCCTCCATGTGCTCTTCTTCAGGATTATCAATTATCTTGTTACTCGGTGCTTTCGGGAGGTTCTTCAACTTATAGAGCTCATTGATGTCCTTTGCGCTGAATGACATTGCCCACCCTTCTTTGATCACCACATCTTCGGTGTCAAAGAGCTGGCCATGATAGAAGGCCCTCACTATCGTATGAATAATGATGGATGGACATTGGCAAAAAGTTTCCCACCCATGTTCCACCACTACGCTTGTGATTAGATCCGATAGTGGCGTCGACGCAGGGAAGAAGCCCATTTCCATCAACAGATCATCATTTTCTTTCTTGGTTGCTAGGCGCTTCTTGGTCGATGCAAGCTCACTGCTCTCTGCTTTCGCTTTGCCCTTGTCTTGAGCAGACGCAAGGCGAGATTTTTGTCTTTGTTTTCGTTCCCTTTCCTTGCATTCCTCTTCTTTTTCTCTTTCCCATACTTCCACTTCTTTTCTCTTACTTTCTCTGGCATGCTGCACATTGGCTTTGCGACGTCTTTCCTTCTCCTCCTTTTCCTTCTTTTCTTATTCTTCTTCTTCTCTCATTTCTCTCTCAAACTGCTCTGAGGCAAGCAAAATGAGTTGCTCATCCTCGAGCCTTCTTCTTTCTTCTTTTGCGACTCTTGCATTTTCATGGCAAACCTCCTCATCGTGGATTTTCCTAGCCAGATAACCTGATGCGATGACTTTGCGCGCACGTGACAATTTTTCTTTCTTCTCCTCTGCTTCTCTTTTTCTTTTCTCCTCTTTTTCTGCTATGCATTGAAAGAATAATGGGTCACTTGTGGACCCTTGTGATGCATTCTCCTTGCGATGCTGCATAAGAGGAGTGATGTCAGGGTCTTCTCTGTTTTTAGACGCAACCAATCTGTTATGCGGTGATGAAACTTGTGGTTGCACTGATGCTCTAATTTGCGTTGACATCCCCTCTTCCACCCTTTCAGTGGTTGATTCTCTGTCAAAACCTGGGCTTTCCGCCCTCTTCCTTTTTTCCTCATTCTTCAGGCGCTTCTCTTCTCGCCCGCGTTGTTTCTTTTCACTCTTCTTCTTTTCTTTCTTCTTCTTCTTCAACGAGGCAGTTTCTTCCACCTGTTTTTCTTTACTTTTTCTCTTGTTCTTCCCTTCGACCGTCCCTGGTTTCTTCTTCGCCCCTACAACCTCCAAAACGGCTCTGATGGGTCCCTCATTGGAGTCTGTTGGAACAGTCTCCTTAGGATCCGCAATGGCGAGGGCCATTCTTCGCGAAGCTTCCACCAACTCTTCCTTTGAAGGCAGGGCTGGTTTACAACTCCAGCTTTCGGTAACCCCCCCTCTCGTTCCAGATTGCTCAAAATACTCCCAAATACCTCCTTGTCGTCTCTTCGTTTCAGTTCGCTTTCAGTCGAAGGTACTGGGAGTTCCACCTCAGGTCTGGTGGCAAGGGCACTCTTCGTGCTCGGCCCCTCTCAGATGGTGAGTGGTTTGGCTACAGAGGTCTTTCACCGAGGTTTTTTGGCGATTCATTGGGAAGGCTTAAGCTGGGCAACGAGGTGACGGCTAGTAGCAAGCAAAGCCACCTCTCGTGCGGTGATGGGAGCTTGGGAAGGGGACGATGGTAGGGAAGATGAGTGTGAAGATTTTCCGGCCATTTGCTTAGTTGAGTGAAAAAGTTAGGAAAATTTTGGTCTGAGGAAGGAAATCGGAAGGGTAATGGGTATGCAGAGAATTTCTTAGGGTTTCTTTCATGTAAGATGCAAATAAGCTCCTCGGTTGAAGAAGATGCAATTTATAGGTTGGGCTGTGATGGACCCAATGCTATCACTGTGTGGCAGGCCTCGGTATTCCAAAAAGCCTGCCGCCATGCCCCTCCCATTATGATTTAGCAGAAAGAACGTCCTTTCGTTTGCTAAGTCATAATTTCCTTAGAAGCTGAAGTGATTCGACTCCCCCTCTCGCGAAGATTTTATCATTTTTTTCATTTTTCTTTAATCGGATGGGCATAATGTTAAGGTTTAATACAATGCATCCATTACTGCAAATGCATATTTGTGGAGGACGGGCACAACGTATGCATTAGCGCAACACACCCCTCAACGCAACATATTTCTGGAGGATGGGCGCACGGTATTTCTACTAGCGCAACACTACCTTCGACATAGTGCGTATTTGCTGAGGATGGGTGCAATGTACATACGCGCGCAACTCATCTGTCAACACAACACGTTTGTGGAAGACGGGTGCTATCTATCATCGCAAGATACACCCGCCAAAGCAATGCATACCGGATGTTATTTATGATTTCATCGACATCGAAATGCTTAACCCAAAACCAAATTGATAAGACGTTGCAGTGTTTATTTTTTATTTATTTTTTTTTGTAATAATCATTCACAAAATTTAGGATCAATGCATGTTGGATTTTATGTCATAAAACTCGTAGTTTGTAAATTGATAAACATATTCTGTTTTGTTTTTCGATAAAACTGTTATTGAAATTGTAATATTGATTCCAATAAACTAAGGTCCTGAAGCTATGTAATGTAGTTTGAACTTTATATAGTGACATAAATGTGGATCAATTCCAATATATAGTCAAAATGGTTTATAGTATATGAATAAGGTTGGCCGCCTTATTCTGGGGACACTATGGATGCGGCCCACTTTGTAGTTTGTACAAACGATGTGATCCTGAATCATTTTTATAGAGATATGTGAGTGAGGGCATCCTATGCAATGAGTTTGCATAAGACTAAACCATGAAATAGTCACTTTCACGTTATAAATGCAGTTTTATGTATAAAACTGACTATTTCGTTAATTGATGACCTAGGTAACTTAATCTTAATCCTGAGCTAACTATGAACTCCTGTTCATCAGAATTATCCTTAGATTTGCATAGATGAGGGCAGCTCATCATCGCTGGCCCAATAAGCCTCCCATTTCAGGCATAAGATCGGGTGGATAGCAGGGAACATAGGGTGCAAGATGGAATTCACTCCTACCCATTATAAGGATAGTAGATAGGTTATTCCCTTTAGTATTGAATCTAGTTCTTGATCAAGGGGCCCTACCCTCTCCTTTGCCCGAGAAGGGTTCGGTTTATAGGTTGGACCTTAAACCAATTGTTCATTAGAGGATCAGTGGAACATAAGAAATAAGATGTAGTCTCGGGGGTAAAACGGTTTTTATGACCGAGCCGAGATTACGAACAACCTGTGAAGAATTAGCTTACTAATTATGGTTATATCAGATGGACAGAAATATATCTACAGTGAGAGGAGTACAATTACAGGACTTTAGTGGAATGACCCATTAGTTAACGAATGTTGATTAGCTCCGTCTAAAGAGTTTAGCCGGTTAATCTCGAATTTTCGGAGCCCATGATCTGTAGGTCCATAGGTTCCCCTGCTAGTTCATATGGAATAAACTTAAAACAGTATGATAGAATAATTCAAATTGTTCGAATTAGGTGAAGAGAGAGAAATTGACAAGTATATGTGATATAGTAGTCGATTTTCAGTTTAAAGATACAACTTTAATATTTAAATGTGATTTAAATATCAAGAAAATGAATACTTTCATATTCGGAAGCTCGGAAATAATGAAAATTGTCAAAGATGTAAAAAGTCAAAGAGTTGACTTTTGACTTTGAAAAGTCAAACTTTGACTGACCTTATATTCAAATGTGATTTGAATTTCGAGAAAATGAATGCGGATTCATGCTCGGGAGGTCAAAATTAGTCAACACGGAAAAAATCATAAAAAGTCAAAATGTTGACTTTTTAG
>NC_052354.1:1145090-1149760 GCF_009727055.1 Benincasa hispida
CTGCTCCCAGACCCGACCCGCCAGCCCGAGCGCTCCGACTCGGATTTCTCACACGCGCGCCTGGCTCGCACGCCTGCCTCTGCCCATCCGACCCGCGCGTCTGCTCCACTTCATGCAACCTTGCGCGCCTATCCGCCAGCCTGCCTATGACTCGTGCACCCATGCTCCGACCTGCTCCGCGACCCGCACGCCCACGCCTCCGTTGACCGTGCCAACATGCATTGACCAACCAGTTTAAATGGTCTGGACCGATCCATTTGACCTGGTTGAGCTCGTTTGACCGGTTCAACTTGGTTTTTGGTGTTTTTAGGCTGGTTCGAGTGGTTTCTGAACGGTTCCAAATGGTTCAAATTGTTTGAAGCCAGTTCCGGGAAACTGGTTGTTGATTTTTGTAATAAATTAGTTATTTGTTTGTTTTTAATGACAAAGTCTGTCCACTTTAGTGTTGTTTACCTATTATGCATATGATTATAATGTTGTTTGATTATGTGTGCATATAGTATGCCATATAGTTTTAAAACCCCATCATAGGAAAAGCATGTGACATGCATTTGTTATATCTTATAAGTGTTATAAAATATATACTATGCATGCTTAGTTTTAATATAAGTGTATATTAAAGCATGTTTGATTGAAGGAAGCATGTTATAGATGAATGCTCTAGGGTTATAATTGTTATACTTTATTTTATAATTGTTATAAAATAACTTAGACTTCTAAAATCTATAACAAAGATAAAAAGCATGCTCACTTAGGGTTAACCATTAAGCAATCCCATTTTTCATAGAAAAATAGGTCGATATCTTGTAAAACCGAAGTTACAAGAAAACTCACCCGACAAGATCTTGGCAAAAAGTCAGATAAGATGACTAAGGTTGAAGGTTTTTAAGTTGATGGTTCACGAAACACCTATTACCTGGAGATCGAGCCAACGTATGAGTTAGGTTAAACCGGTTTTATGAGCATGCATGAGCGGTGTGAGGTAATAAAATTTGTTTATCACATAGACATCGTAGGTTAAAAATCTAGTATAAAAGTTATACTCGGATGAATCACCTAGACTTAGGATATGTTTAGTTAGCTGAAATATATCGCTAAGTATTTTATACCCTAACCGTCTAGAACACTTTAGCTGGAGAGAAGTAATGTACTTTTAGCTCTAGTGTCACTAAGAGTTCACACCGTGAGATTCATGCTTGGCTTTGGGCCACCCTGGGAGTGGAAAACACCAACCAAGGAGAGACTGCATTGCGTGAGCCTGATGGGGTCGGAGATGGGAATCGGGATGTCCCAAGCAAAGCCCATCATGGATCAAAGGGTAGGTAATCGGCGATGGGCGTTCGGGCGTGGCCTATGATGAAAAGCGGACCGGTCGGTGTTTGGCATGCCCAAGCTATCCTGGGTTGCGCCGACCGTATCGTGTGCATGCCAAGCGCCTCGTGTGCTGGGTTGGCGTGGCGCGCCCAAGGGTGCACATCAAAAAGCTCTTTGGAGGTTAGTGAATGTCCCTTGCAGCTAGCGCCAGGTTGCGCGCCAACGTCATCCACTGTCTCCGTGAAGGCGGCGCGCTGGCCATGCCACTCCGGCTCGCCCGTGCGCCCCCCCACGCCACACCTCTACACGCCCGTGCGCGCGGCCCACCGCCCACCGCTAGCTGCTCGTGACCGTTGAGCGCAAGGCGCCGCCCACGCCACCCGATAAGGCCTGTCCCGCACCGTGCGCGCTCATGCCCCATCGCACTCATCCCTGCCCGCCGTGCGCGCGCCCGCACGCCCACATCTGCTTCGGCATACCGTTTGCGCGCAGTCCACGCCCACCCTGCTCAGCCTCGTTTGTTCTGTCGGGCCCGCAAGCCCCACACGCCATCACAGCTACACATTTTTTTGGATGTATGATCTGCTCGAACGTCGCCGCGTTCAAGCCCCACGCCACCTGCTTGCCCGTGCCGCGCCCACGCCCAGCCCATGTTCCCCTGCTCGCGCTGCTGCCTCGCGCTAACCATTTTCGCATGTCTTGTATATCGCACGCACCACCCCGCACCTGTGCGAGCGCCCATGACACTCAGCCCCTACCACGGGGCCGTGCATGCCCCATACCTACCTCAGCCCCACCCATCGTCGCTCCAATCTCACCCCAGCACCCTTCGCCGAGTCGCAGCCCATGCCCTCAACCATCCCTCGAGCACCACGTCATGCCCGCCTTGCCATGTGCCATTGCCCACCTGAAACAGCCATGCCACCGAGTGACTGACCGCACCATTACACTAGCATTTGTGCACGGACATGCATCCACCCTATGACTGCGCCAATCGGCATACCCACAACGTGTCTATCCTCCCTCATCCACGTCAACATCAATCCCTATTTCCCAAACGTATAACATGAAGGTTATGACATTATCCCATGCGGTTAGCATGTATTAAGAAAGGAGTAGAATTTTAGATTATTTAAAAGGCCATAACTTCAAAATTGATAGATCTAAATGGATTGGGGTAAAGTGATACTGAATTAACTGAGTAGAGGCTTTGTTTTTGCACATGGTTGAAGAGAACCATGGTAGTCACACGGTCCTAATTGCTTTAAGCTTGAATAATGCTAGCTCCAATCCATGCAATACACATATATTGTACCACCCAAACGACAACCGTACAACTAACTTTTTGATGTTCACTAACGAATCATAGAATGATCATTCCAATAAACATTATTACTCTTTCGATTACAGAGTGTTGAGTAACAAACACAGAGATGACGACGCACTTGGTACTACAGGGTGCCATGACTCTACCCTTTGCATGCATGAAATGTAACACCCATGAAAACATGAAATTCTATGTTGTAATGTTAGGATTATTTAATCTTTTTTGGTAACATAACAACATAAAACAATACATGTCTACCAAATATAAGATCAACTCATGTTCACACAATCAGCGACCAACTTATAGACTCCCTTTGGGACACTTACCACACGAAGCGCCTTTGTCCCACTGACAATGCCCCTTTCTCGACTCTGTGCATGTTTACCTTGGAAACACCAGACCATGAAATTGTGAAAATCCCATGGTATTCCTATGCTTGGATTGACCTCAAAATTCTTTTTTTACAACTAAAACAACATACAAAAATGGATTGTAAAAGATAATGCAGTAAATTTTTTGCCACATCTAACCCATTATTATTTTACTTTTTTTAAATATTTAATAATAAATATATTCATAAAAATATCTATTGGTTTGTATTAAACAAAATATATGAAACTTGTGTTTGCACACCTACTATTTGAGTGTCCTAACATCATAGACTCCAATCACAGTCCATTCGCCATAAGACACTATAAACTTGAGTATTTTTTGAGTGAAGTCGACAGCTGCGCTCACTTGGCATATGCAAAGCCTGCAGAGCCTAAAAATTGTTCAGGAATGCACTATATGGGGTTCGACCTGCCTGCAATGGGTGGTGGCGTGGGGGTCCTGTCGCCGTGTTCAATCGCTTCCAAGCTTATAGTTGTCAACATTATCAACATATCTTGTGGTAGTCTTGGATCGTGTTTCGGTAGTGGTCCATCGTTCCTTTGCGTCCGGACGTGAGATGAGATACGAGGATGTTTGATGTTTTCGAGCTTAGAGGATGCGGCTTTGTTTGGACGATGACGAAGGCTACGTGGGTTGCATGCATGCGTCTAATGATGAGACATTAATCACTCGGAAGACGAGATGACACCTGCAGTCTTTCCCCTTGTTTGATGCGATGGAAGTGGTCCCCTCGATAGCCAAAAATTTCGGAATGAAATTTAGAGAGTTGTGAGCAGAGAGTTTTCGATCGTGACTTGACGTTGCTTGCTCTGGTTCCTCTGCTTGTATGATTCTCTTGCGTTCCTTGCTGAGTTACGGTAAGGTGTTGGCGGCATTAGCTTGGCTAGGGACGTGTTGATGTGTGTCGGTCTTGCATCGACTGCGTATCATCGTGGCGCGTAATGAGTGGTTGATTGGTAGTTTTTGGGTGGTTCAGGGTTCGATGCTTTCGTTTTCAGAGTGCGATTACTGTCGACCTCGAGGTCTTCTTGGCACTCATCTAGCGACCGTGCGACGGCTGTCTGTAACCAAGTGTTTCGAGGGGCTGAAAATTGATCGGACGTCGTCTTGGAGTGGCTAAGCACCTTGACGTTGGTTTTTTCTCACCCCGCATCGCTATATTACTTCAACGCTGATTGTTGTCTGCCTTTTCACGCGTGGAAATAGTCGTGCGGTCATCGTTTATGTTACTCTTCATGCTTGTCTTCTGGCACCATCGCTTCTGCTTCGGCCATCATCTCTTAGCGATGGTGTGCCGGTAACGAATCCCTATGACAAGCTACGGCACGTCTGCGTTCCGCTTTTTCTCGCCCAGTTTAGTATCCTATAATGCTTGTTGCAGCGTGTTCTGTCTCTTTTGCCCCTATCATCGTTCAGAACCCCCTACCCTTTTCCTTTCTCTGCGATGATTTGCCTGCCGAACCTCACGCCTAAAACGCCACAACCGATTTTTCTCCTGCCTATTCTGGACTCCGCTTGCCCCATCAATCTCAACAAAGCGCTTGACGAGATTTGTTACGACATGACCCTCCATACTAACGTTTAGACAAACGCATTCATCTTACCCCCTTCATGTGGGTCTTGTATTGAGGACAAT